>NC_060193.1:48289132-48469132 GCF_021184085.1 Oncorhynchus gorbuscha
GCCATTTTCCGGATTGACTGACCTTCATGTCTTAAGGTAATGATGGACTGTCATTTCTCTTTGACTATTTGAGCTGTTCTTGCCATAATATGGACTTGGTCTTTTACCCCTACCTTGTCACAACACAACTGATTGTCTCAAACGCATTAGGAAGAAAATAAATTCCACAAATTAACTTTTAAGATGTCACACCTGTTAATTGAAATGCATTCCAGGTGACTACCCGATGAAGCTGGTAGAGAGAATGCAAATACATCAAGGCAAAGTGTGGCTACTGTGAAGATTCTCAAATATAACATGTATTTTAATTGTAACACTTTTTTGGTTACTACATGATTCCATATGTGTTATAACATAGTTTTGATGTCTTCACTATTATTCTACAATGTAGTAAATAGTAAAAGAAAAAAACCTTGTATGAATAGGTGTGTCCAAACTTTTGACTGGTACTGTATGTATATATATTTGTTATATATTTTCCATTATTATTTTCCCCTTACCCTACATCCCCTTCCCTAATTGGAGTAAACTAATGGACAACAACACTTAGGCCTCGACTGTCATGCAGGTGAAAGAGGACCCAAAAGCGACTTGGCGAAAACAGAGTCTTTAATCCAGTAAAGTAAATACAAACAAAAAACACAACTTTCACTCGAAATGACGAGGACAAACTGGAGACTCGATCTTGAACAGCAGGTGAACAGCAGGTTGCCTCGGGAAGGCACTTGAACCAGACAGACTCAGACACCTGCTCACCACGCAGCATCTGAGGAAAACACGACACGACAGGGCGATACACAAACACAGCACGGTGAATTCTAGACAAGGAACCGACAGGACAGGAACGGAACACAAAGGAAGAAATAGGGACTCTAATCAGGGGAAAGGATCGGGAACAGGTGTGGGAAGACTAAATGATTGATTAGGGGAATAGGAACAGCTGGGAGCAGGAACGGAACGATAGAGAGAAGAGAGAGCGAGAGAGTGAGAGAGGGAGGGGAGAGAGAGGGATAGAAAAAGGGAAAGAACCTAATAAGACCAGCAGAGGGAAACGAATAGAATGGGAAGCACAGGGACAAGACAAGATAATAAATGACAAAACATGACAGTACCCCCACTCACCGAGCGCCTCCTGGCGCACTCGAGGAGGAATCCTGGCGGCAACGGAGGAAATCATCAATGAGTGAACGGTCCAGCACGTCCCGAGACGGAACCCAACTCCTCTCCTCAGGACCGTAACCCTCCCAATCCACTAAGTATTGGTGACCCCGTCCCCGAGAACGCATGTCCATGATCTTATGTACCTTGTAAATAGGTGCGCTCTCGATAAGGACGGGAGGGGGGAGGGAAGACGAACGGGGGTGCGAAGAAAGGGCTTAACACAGGAGACATGGAAGACAGGATGGACGCGACGAAGATGTCGCGGAAGAAGCAGTCGCACAGCGACAGGATTGACGACCTGGGAGACACGGAACGGACCAATGAACCGCGGAGTCAACTTACGAGAAGCTGTCGTAAGAGGAAGGTTGCGAGTGGAAAGCCACACTCTCTGGCCGCAACAATACCTTGGACTCTTAATCCTGCGTTTATTGGCGGCTCTCACAGTCTGTGCCCTGTAACGGCAAAGTGCAGACCTCACCCTCCTCCAGGTGCGCTCACAACGTTGGACAAACGCTTGAGCGGAGGGAACGCTGGACTCGGCAAGCTGGGATGAGAACAGAGGAGGCTGGTAACCCAGACTACTCTGAAACGGAGATAACCCGGTAGCAGACGAAGGAAGCGAATTGTGAGCGTATTCTGCCCAGGGGAGCTGTTCTGCCCAAGACGCAGGGTTTCTGAAAGAAAGGCTGCGTAGTATGCGACCAATCGTCTGATTGGCCCTCTCTGCTTGACCGTTAGACTGGGGATGAAACCCGGAAGAGAGACTGACGGACGCACCAATCAAACGACAGAACTCCCTCCAAAACTGTGACGTGAATTGCGGGCCTCTGTCTGAAACGGCGTCTAACGGGAGGCCATGAATTCTGAATACATTCTCGATAATGATTTGTGCCGTCTCCTTAGCGGAAGGAAGTTTAGCGAGGGGAATGAAATGTGCCGCCTTAGAGAACCTATCGACAACCGTAAGAATCACAGTCTTCCCCGCAGACAAAGGCAGACCGGTAATGAAGTCTAGGGCGATGTGAGACCATGGTCGAGAAGGAATGGGGAGCGGTCTGAGACGACCGGCAGGAGGAGAGTTACCCGACTTAGTCTGCGCGCAGTCCGAACAAGCAGCCACGAAACGGCGCGTGTCACGCTCCTGAGTCGGCCACCAAAAGCGCTGGCGAATAGACGCAAGAGTGCCTCGAACACCGGGATGACCAGCTAACTTGGCAGAGTGAGCCCACTGAAGAACAGCCAGACGAGTGGAAACAGGAACGAAAAGGAGGTTACTAGGACAAGCGCGCGGCGACGCAGTGTGCGTGAGTGCTTGCTTAACCTGTCTTTCAATTCCCCAGACTGTTAACCCGACAACACGCCCATAAGGAAGAATCCCCTCGGGATCAGTAGAAGCCACAGAAGAACTAAACAGACGGGATAAGGCATCAGGCTTGGTGTTCTTGCTACCCGGACGGTAAGAAATCACAAACTCGAAACGAGCGAAAAACAACGCCCAACGAGCTTGACGGGCATTAAGTCGTTTGGCAGAACGGATGTACTCAAGGTTCTTATGGTCTGTCCAAACGACAAAAGGAACGGTCGCCCCCTCCAACCACTGTCGCCATTCGCCTAGGGCTAAGCGGATGGCGAGCAGTTCACGGTTACCCACATCATAGTTGCGCTCAGATGGCGACAGGCGATGAGAAAAATAAGCGCAAGGATGAACCTTATCGTCAGACTGGAAGCTGGGATAGAATGGCTCCCACGCCTACCTCTGAAGCGTCAACCTCGACAATGAATTGTCTAGTGACGTCAGGAGTAACGAGGATAGGAGCGGACGTAAAACGTTCTTTTAGAAGATCAAAAGCTCCCTGGGCGGAACCGGACCACTTAAAACACGTCTTGACAGAAGTAAGAGCTGTGAGAGGGGCAGCAACTTGACCGAAATTACGAATGAAACGCCGATAGAAATTAGCGAAACCTAAAAAGCGCTGCAACTCGACACGTGACCTTGGAACGGGCCAATCACTGACAGCTTGGACCTTAGCGGAATCCATCTGAATTCCTTCAGCGGAAATAACGGAACCGAGAAAAGTAACGGAGGAGACATGAAAAGAGCACTTCTCAGACTTTACGTAGAGACAATTCTCTAAAAGGCGCTGTAGAACACGTCGAACGTGCTGAACATGAATCTCGAGTGACGGAGAAAAAATCAGGATATCGTCAAGATAGACAAAAACAAAGATGTTCAGCATGTCTCTCAGAACATCATTAACTAATGCCTGAAAAACAGCTGGCGCATTGGCGAGACCAAACGGCAGAACCCGGTACTCAAAATGCCCTAACGGAGTGTTAAACGCCGTTTTCCACTCGTCCCCCTCTCTGATGCGCACGAGATGGTAAGCGTTACGAAGGTCCAACTTAGTAAAGCACCTGGCTCCTGCAGAATCTCGAAGGCTGATGACATAAGGGGAAGCGGATAACGATTCTTAACCGTTATGTCATTCAGCCCTCGATAATCCACGCAGGGGCGCAGAGTACCGTCCTTCTTCTTAACAAAAAGAACCCCGCCCCGGCCGGAGAGGAAGAAGGCACTATGGTACCGGCGTCAAGAGACACAGACAAATAATCCTCGAGAGCCTTACGTTCGGGAGCCGACAGAGAGTATAGTCTACCCCGAGGAGGAGTGGTCCCCGGAAGGAGATCAATACTACAATCATACGACCGGTGAGGAGGAAGGGAGTTGGCTCGGGACCGACTGAAGACCGTGCGCAGATCATGATATTCCTCCGGCACTCCTGTCAAATCGCCAGGTTCCTCCTGAGAAGTAGGGACAGAAGAAACGGGAGGGATGGCAGACATTAAACACTTCACATGACAAGAAACGTTCCAGGATAGGATAGAATTACTAGACCAATTAATAGAAGGATTATGACATACTAGCCAGGGATGACCCAAAACAACAGGTGTAAACGGTGAACGAAAAATCAAAAAAGAAATAGTCTCACTGTGGTTACCAGATACTGTGAGGGTTAAAGGTAGTGTCTCAAATCTGATACTGGGAAGATGACTACCATCTAAGGCGAACATGGGCGTAGGCTTCTCTAACTCTCTGAAAGGAATGTCATGTTTCCGAACCCATGCTTCGTCCATGAAACAACCCTCAGCCCCAGAGTCTATCAAGGCACTACATGTAGCACCCGAACCGGTCCAGCGTAGATGGACCGACAAAGTAGTACAGGATCTTGATGGAGAGACTTGAGTAGTTGCGCTCACCTGTAGCCCTCCGCTTACAGATGAGCTCTGGCTTTTACTGGACATGAATTAACAAAATGTCCAGCAACTCCGCAATAGAGGCACAGGCGGTTGGTGATCCTCCGTTCCCTCTCCTTAGTCGAGATGCGAATCCCTCCCAGCTGCATGGGCTCAGACTCTGAGCCAGAGGAGGGAGATGGTTGCGATGCGGAGCAGGGAAACACCGTTGATGCGAGCTCTCTTCCACGAGCCCGGTGACGAAGATCTACCCGTCGTTCTATGCGGATGGCGAGAGCAATCAAAGAGTCCACATCTGAAGGAACCTCCCGGGAGAGAATCTCATCCTTAACCACTGCGTGGAGTCCCTCCAGAAAACGAGCGAGCAGCGCCGGCTCGTTCCACTCACTAGAGGCAGCAAGAGTGCGAAACTCAATAGAATAATCCGTTATGGACCGTTCACCTTGGCATAAGGAAGCCAGGGCCCTAGAAGCCTCCCTACCAAAAACAGAACGGTCAAAAACCCGAATCATCTCCTCTTTAAAGTTCTGGAACTTGTTAGAGCAATCAGCCCTTGCCTCCCAGATAGCTGTGCCCCATTCTCGAGCCCGGCCAGTAAGGAGTGAAATGACGTAAGCAACCCGAGCTCTCTCTCTAGAGTATGTGTTGGGTTGGAGAGAGAACACAATCTCACACTGCGTGAGAAAGGAGCGGCACTCAGTGGGCTGCCCGGAGTAGCAAGGTGGGTTATTAACCCTAGGTTCTGGAGGCTCGGCAGGCCAGGAAGTAACAGGTGGCACGAGACGTAGACTCTGGAACTGTCCAGAGAGGTCGGAAACCTGAGCGGCCAGGTTCTCCACGGCATGGCGAGCAGCAGACAATTCCTGCTCGTGTCTGCCGAGCATGGCTCCTTGGATCTCGACGGCAGTGTAACGAGCGTCTGAAGTCGCTGGGTCCATTCCTTGGTCGGTTCCTTCTGTCATGCAGGTGAAAGAGGACCCAAAAGCGACTTGGCGAAAACAGAGTCTTTAATCCAGTAAAGTAAATACAAACAAAAAACACAACTTTCACTCGAAATGACGAGGACAAACTGGAGACTCGATCTTGAACAGCAGGTGAACAGCAGGTTGCCTCGGGAAGGCACTTGAACCAGACAGACTCAGACACCTGCTCACCACGCAGCATCTGAGGAAAACACGACACGACAGGGCGATACACAAACACAGCACGGTGAATTCTAGACAAGGAACCGACAGGACAGGAACGGAACACAAAGGAAGAAATAGGGACTCTAATCAGGGGAAAGGATCGGGAACAGGTGTGGGAAGACTAAATGATTGATTAGGGGAATAGGAACAGCTGGGAGCAGGAACGGAACGATAGAGAGAAGAGAGAGCGAGAGAGTGAGAGAGGGAGGGGGAGAGAGAGGGATAGAAAAAGGGAAAGAACCTAATAAGACCAGCAGAGGGAAACGAATAGAATGGGAAGCACAGGGACAAGACAAGATAATAAATGACAAAACATGACATCGACTTCTAGCTTTTACATACTATATACTGTACATTTTAAGAACACAGTATATTTTACAATAGTTATCTTTCGTTTGTTTTTTGTCCCATCCTTGTTTGTGTTTACCCTTAACCCCCCCCCATCGATCACTGAAGTCCATTCAGTTTTGATTTCTATTTGCAATATTATTATTATTTAAATGTGCGATGACGTTTCACAAAAGCTCTGAACCTTTCTATAGAAACTAACCTCTCTTAGTTTCTACAGATTGTAAATTAAAGTTAATTTTTGTTTTGCTAAGAGTATTATTATATTATTGATCGATTGACTAGGACTTTTCAAATCACCCAGCAGTGCTAAATGGCATTGGCACTTGGATTCTATTGGAACTGGTGCTTTGGTCAGATTACATGAAAATAGAGGTCTTTGGCCACGCACACCAGTGGTGGGTGTGGCACCAAAATGACAATGTATGAGTCGAAAGGAAACCCATACCTACTGTAAAATATGGTGTTGGGACCACACTGTATACTTAACCATTCACAGTCAGGTAAGTTCATAATATCGTTATGGAAGATTTGTTTTGGAAGTGCGAAGTGTGTGGAATGTGCAGACGGGGAGCGCTGATGCTGTGTGAGATTGGGTGATTTAAGTGCCTTTAATAACCTTTCACAAACACTCAGGAGAGTGATGTAAAGCGCGGCAGCTCTCATCAGAGACCTCATGGCCCAGCCTGGCCCCCATTCATCATCCTGACACTGCCTGACAGCCACGCTGCCTGCCTGGCTACACCCCCTCTTCCCTCGGCCTCCTTAAAACCCCACCCCCTTTTTCTTTCTATATCTTTCTCAGCTTGGCTCTCGTCCTCTCTTTCTTCCCCCCTCTTTCTTTCATTCTCTCCCCTTTTCCCTCTTTCTTTCCTTCTCCCTTGTTCTCTCTCTCACTCCCTTCTTGCTCTCCCTTCTCTCGCTACCTCTCTTTTTCTCTCTCCTGATGGGTAATAGTGATTGCTGCAGGCCTCTCTGACAGGGGGAAAACAGCATTAGATGCTGTGCTGGGGCCGGGCATGGCAGGATCTAAGGAGCCAAACCAGAGAGGGCCAGGTTACACAGCCATATGCCTCATAACTATATAATATCTGTGTTCACACCTTCTCCCCAGCTGCTTGTAACAGCTTGTTACCTGGAGCACTAATGTTATGGGGAGAGAGAGGGATGTTTTTGTCCTTTGACATGCAATTGGAAATAGAAGTACAGACATGTAAGTGTGGAGGCAATATACAGCCATGTAAGTACAGACATGTAAGTGTGAATCAATATATATATATATATATATTTTTCAATTGCATGCCAGCTGCTACTGCCTGTACATACATACATAAACTCAGCAAAAAAAAGAAAGGTCCCTTTTTCAGGACCCTGTCTTTCAAAGATAATTTGTAAAAATCCAAATAACTTTACAGATCTTCATTGTAAAGGGTTTAAACACTGTTTCCCATGCTTATTCAATGAAACATAAACAATTAATGAACATGCATCTGTGGAACGGTCTTTAAGAAACTAACAGCTTACAGACGGTAGGCAATTAAGGTCACAATTATGAAAACTTAGGACACTAAAGAGGCCTTTCTACTGACTCTGAAAAACACCAAAAGAAAGATGCCCAGGGTCCCTGCTCATCTGTGTGGGCGTGCCTTAGGCATGCTGCAAGGAGGCATGAGGACTGCAGATGTGGCCAGGGCAATAAATTGCAATGGCCATACCGTGAGACGACAGGATGGACAGCTGATCGTCCTCGCAGTGGCAGACCACGTGTAACAACACCTGCACAGGATCGGTACATCCGAACATCACACCTGTGGAACAGGTACAGGATGGCAACAACTGCCCGAGTTACACCAGGAACGCACAATCCCTCCATCAGTGGTCAGACTGTCCGCAATAGGCTGAGAGAGGCTGGACTGAGGGCTTGTAGTCCTGTTGTAAGGCAGGCACACCAGATATGGACTGTTACTTTTGACCCCCCCTTTGTTCAGGGACACATCAATCAATTTATGTTAGTCACATGTCTGTGGAACTTGTTCAATTTATGTCTCAGTTGTTGAATCTTGTTATGTTCATACAAATATTTACACATGTTAAGTTTGCTGAAAATTAACACAGTTGACAGTGAGAGGACGTTTCTTTTTTTGCTGAGTTTACATACATACACAACAGTATACCATTAGTGGTATATGAACAAAACATATTTCAGACACACAATAATTGTCCAGAATCCCAGTCAGGGAGAAGAACAGCCATTCTCTCTTTGGCCTCCTTATCGACTGACTGACTCTTGACACCTTTAGAAGTAAGAATGTTTCCAACGTATATTTTCTTTCAGAATCCCAGTTACCCAAGACATTCCCATTGAACTGAAATACCTCAGAGTTGCTAGATGATAACCAATTAGCCGCTGACAAGATCTTTTTCCACCTGAAGTGCCCCTGAGGCGATGTTTTCCTGTGTGGTCCGTTGTAAAGGATACACTTCAACTGGCTCCTTAGGTGCCAGCGGATGGTCAAGGTCTGCACGGAGGTTGGTTTTCGACCCACAGACAAGAGTGGTAATTGTGTTTCACCAAATCAAATTCAATCACAGATAAGAATCCCTCCTGCCGAGATAGAGAGCTCAGTGCTGTTTGGAGAAGAACAGGACCATGATTGCTGTTCCTCACTGTCAAAGGCACTGAACGAAAGGCCACCCCAATTCCAATCACTGATCACAATCAAGTCATACACCCTCTGCTCTGTTCTCATGGTCTCCCACATCCTTGCACCTGTAGACTACACTACACTGGCACATACTATAGGGTTTGTTTCCCGGACCCAGATTGAGCCTAGTCTTGGACTAAAAAGCATTTTCGATATGGCACTTTTGATTTTCCAGTAACTTTGCTAGAATGGAGATATGTGTCAGTGTGTAGATTTGAATCACATTTGTTTTTATCACCAACCCTTGAATTACCATTATTAGTCATTGTAGCTCAAAAGTGGTATTTTTCAGAAGTCTGATTTTCTCTGTGCTGATTTAGTATATGAAGAATATCTAACCTGCAGTGCCTGTGTTTAGAATGCATTACTGTAAAACACCAGATTGTTAGTGGAGTGGTTGGAGTTCCTGGGAGGAAAGCCATTTCTAAGAGGCACCTGGCAATGAACACTTAATGATGAGGACTTAGTGCAACCCCGAAGGCAGTCTATACCCCTGATAATATGGTAATACCTCTGTATACTCTCCACCCGGGAAATGTGTGGATGGCTTGGCCCCTTCGGCAGATTGGCTGGAGGAAAATCCAGTTATCCAGAGATTTGTGTTTACTTTTACCACAGATAAAGAGAGCACAGGCTCCTTCTAACAATTCCTCAAATTATTTCAAGATTCCTTAGTGCATTTCTGCATAGATATTTCCGTTAAGATATTCTAGTAGTTATTGACCAAGGCTGAATTACACAACATACATTTTTGTTTCTACTGAAGATGTGTTTTGTATTCACTGTGGTTAGATTTATGACAGTATGACAGTATGTGGGAGCTTTTTATATATATTTATCTCACTGGGGACTTCTCCTATTGTTGTGTTGCCAATTTACTCAAGGTTGGTGGAATGGCTTGGAGGCGTTTTCCATGAAAGAAGGCAATGAGTTCAGCAACCAAACACAATTAAAGTGTACATGCCAAAAGTATTTCTCTAAAGTACATAAACAACAGGACCTAGAGGGCTCTAGTCGTAGATTCATCCTGAAACTGCAACATTAATGCTGCAATCTGGGATTTATTTCTTAGAAAAATGGCAGCCCCACTCTTGTTGTGGTATATTCTTCAACACACAATGGATTGAAATCTCCATTGAACAGATACCCAGATCCCACATTATACCTTTAAGTGAGATTCACTAAGATTCTCTAAGTGAGATTCTCTGTGCATACCAAAAACAATATAACAATATACAATATATCAATATGCAAAATGATATACAATAGATGTTTGCTCTACAGTATATTTGAGGTTAAGCCATTGGTTAATTTATAGCGAGAATAAGCCGGCCACTGTTTGACTCGTTTCTTTTTTAACATCATGGGCTGCTGACAACATTATAATACGTTGTGTTAAAACAACTACAAAGGAGAATCACTCTCCCTCCCTCTCCCTCTCTCCCTGTAGAGGTTGATATCTCACGGCAGATTCCCCCAGACGGACTTATTGGGCCTTAAGCATGGGAGGAGAATGAACAAAGCTCTCAATAAATCAATGCGACACTCAGGAATGGCGGTAGTCAAATTGCTTTGTGGTGTTGCTTCACGCTGAAGTAGATGTACCCTGAGTGTGCAAAACATTTCCATGACATAGACTGACCTCGTGAGTCAACATGGGCAAGCATCCCTGTGGTACACATTCGACACCTTGTAGAGTCCATGCCCCAATAGATTGTGGCTGTTCTGAGGGCAAAGGGGGGCGCAACTCAATATTAGGAAGGTGTTCCTAATTTGTTGTACACTCAGTGTAAATTCAGCATGACAGCCTTTGTTTTTGTTGCTTCTGGATATTCTTAATTGAGAGACCGAGTGACAGATGACTTATATGATATGTTATGGTGATAGAGGCAATCTGGGAAATCTTTATTGTTGTTTGAATACCAGATTGACCCTTTAAAGTGTGATAATAATGTGCTGCAGTGTGGACTCAGTGTGGGCAGATGACAAAAACGCCTCTCGTCTAATTTTCCCCTCTCTTGTTTGTCTTGTTGTTGCTGTAGAAAGGGAATCAAGTGGACATGACGACAGGCGGCTGCGGAGGGGGGTCCAGGTCGGCCCCAGGGACGTGTCCTTGGATTCCCTGAACAAGCTGAACAGCAGTGGGCTGGGGCTGTACCCGGAGACAGAGCTAAGGCCCAGTAGCGGTGACTGCTCCTGTTCCGCAGGGGAGAGAGAAGAGGACTGCTGCAGCAGGGTTGACACCGAGCCCTCGTCGTCCAGCTACTACTCCAACAAGCCCGGGGCCGAGTGTGTGGGTTCTCTCGGCGATTCGCTCTACGACAGCTTCTCCTCATGCACCAGTCAAGGCTCCAACGATGTGTAGAGTAAGAAAGTGGAGGCCGGGGATGATTCTGTGGAGTCCTCTGCTACTCCCACCAACCGAAGCACTTAGGTCACAAGGAAGGAAGTGATGTCATAGGTGATGTCATAAGATAAGGACGTGAACCCAGACTGTACAGTTTGCATGACCTCTAACCTGAACAATTAAACTATAGGCTACAACCTTACCACCGTTCAAGGTGTGGAGAGCAATATTAGAAATAGTCTTCTAGCGTAATGTATTTTCCCGAAGGGGGAATGTTTTTTATCATTGCACTGTAAAAAAAATACTGTACAAAGTTTATAAGGAATTTAAAAAGTGAAATTCAACTTGAAGACACAACTAGAGTAAATACCACCAAATCAAACCAATCAGTAATATCATCAGGAGCAACTGATGATGCCTAGTAGTGTGAAGCAATACCTTAAGAATCATCAAATGTGCAAAAAAACTATTACGGTTGTTGGATGTGGATATATGGTTTTCTCACTGATCATTATTTCTCAAATTTAAAGCCATTGGCTCAAACGTGTACGATTTCCAGACTGCTGTGGTATCTTGAAAGTTGCATGGTGAACTAGAATCTGACACACATTAGAACAAGAACAAATAATGTATTTTATTTTTGAAGTGGTGTGATTTATACTTTATATTAAGTGACCTAAATACATGCATATGCACATTTAATTGTACCACCAGTACTGTGGAATCTTAAAGAATAATATCCTGCATATTGAATGTACTGGAGTCAGTATTGACTTTGAGTTGTATTACAGATGAAAAATACATGATCAATACACAATCAATCATTTCTACCAGCAAGTCAAAACTGTCAAGCTGAACTTCAACTGCTGTGTAGTGGCTTAAAGGGATACTTTGGGATATTTGGCAACAAATCCGTTTATCTTCATCCCCAGTCAGATGAACTCATGGAGGCCATTATTATGCCTCTGAATCAAGTATGAAGGAAGTTAGAGTTAGTTGTGTGAGCCAATGCTAACTACCGTTAGCGCAATGGCTGGACGTCTATGGTATCTACTAGCATGCTAGCAGTTACCATAGACTTCCAGTCATTATGAGAACATTTAGCAGCGTCCTTCAAACTGCTGGCAGAGACATAAGGGTATCCACGAATTCATCTGACTCTGGGGAAGTAGAAAAAAATGCTGAAGTATCCCGTACCATCACCATTGTACTTGGGTCACTCAGTATTTAATGTAAACAGAACTAAACTAGTGTCTGAATGGTACTTATGAATCAGAAACTTCTGTTGGCTTCAATAACACATTTACGGAGCAAGGTCTATGCTAGTAGCTCAGGGAAAATGCAACGCTTATACCTAGTTACCTTGAATATAAGGTTACAACTCACGGAAAATGCTGTCATTTTTAATGGAAAACAGACATTTTTTTAAAAGTAAAACCTTCATGAACTCCAGGATAACATAACTGTTGAAATTGTGTCTCTTGTAGAATCATAAAACACTCCTTTCTTTGTATATTTTGTTTGTGTGTTAAATACTGCAATTAAGTTAATATCAGAATGGAGCATTGCTGACTGGTATATGCAATTTTAAATTTAAATCATTGTGTTACGTTTGCCAATCATTCAACCTTGTATATATGTCTTCTGATTGAGAACAGCTCAACTTTTCTTGACCGTTTCCTCGTTTTGTGACTTCCTTAGGGTTTGTCGATACAAAATGTTTTATTTTGTCGAATAAAAGCTACAACTGCAACCCTTTATCACTTTATCCAATAACACATTTGAAACGTAATAGGAATAAATAATCATGCCAAACGTGCGTAATTTGATTCTGGTGCTAATCAAAACAGATTGTGTACGTTTCATTGTTTGAACAATTTTCCATGAAACTGTTAACAATATGTAAGGAGAGGTTTGCTAAGACCATAATGTGTATTTTTTTCTAGCTGACGAGTATTTATATCCCACTTTTTGTACATGGAACTGTATAGTGTTGTTTAATTGTCCTACTTCACATCTTCTCTGCTTGATTGTTCCTTTGTAAGAGAACCTGTTACCAGCAGTGTTACTTTGGTAATTACGTGTGCAATTTTGGCTGTTACATTAGACTTTTAATGATATATTTTATGTAATCATTTCCAATAAAAATTAAAAATAAATGATTTCCTATTTTCAATTTGGTGCAGCTTCCGTAACTGTTGGAAGTTGAAGTTTGCGTGTGCGTGTGCATGTGCGTGCGTGCTGTCATACAGGTGTGCGTTCAATATCATATACTGTAGTCAAATGTAAGGTACTATAGTCACAAGGAACAGTGAGATCTTCACTGATCTTTGCCGTTGCGCTCATAAATGTGTACCTGAAATGTCTGTATGTAGGCTACAGCAGGGAATTGTTAATAATGGCAAGGGAAAGTTTGATCCTCGTCCTGTCTTCAAATGCTTGCCATAAAGCTCATGTCATATTCTTCATCTATAAAACGTGTTAAACGTATAGCCCGTTTTCCCCGAGCTTTACTCTCTGAGACAGTCCGTATAAAGCAGGTGGATTTATAACAATTAGTCTCTTGATGGGTAATTATGTGACTATAAATAAAAGTAATTAATTCAGCCACCCTAGAGTGACTTCCAAACATTCTCTCTCGCTCTCTCTCCCACTTCTCTCTCTCTCTGTCTCTCTCTCTTTCTCTAACACAAAACGTACAAGATCCACAACAGACAGAAGAACCACGAGATGATCTCAACAAATGTATTTAAGGAATAGTAGCCTTTCTAAATCGGGTTAAATGTGCATGTCTGCCAACGGTGCATTCCATGCCCAAAAGCCTATCCAAAGGTGACCTTTTCATATTTGGACGCAATTTAATTAACAGTCGCGGATCTGCGTGTGTAGGATATGAGTGATTGATTCATTTCTTCCGTATCACGAGCTTTCATCACGTGGTACGTTTTATGATTTATCTTTATCCAATTTCACTGGAATTCTGCAACGTGGTCTCTAGAACCGCAGAGCTCGCCCTCGTTTAGCGCTGCGCATCACATTCCTCGCTGCAGAATGTGCTCTAACACTTTGATGCCACGGATCCATCTAAGGGTTTTGCTTTCGTTTTAAGTTCACCTGGTCTGATGTGTTCCTCTAAAGTGTCATTTGGGAGAGGATGTTGCTTCTCATTTATGCAACTTTGCTTGGAATTTTCCTCAAAACAGGTATGCTAAACTTTGGAGACTGCGTAATCTTACATGTGTTGGCTTTCTGCGTTGTATTCGAGTGCTGAGAGTATTTCCTCGTGATGTGTAAACGTTTCCAGCTATTCCAATCTAATTCAAGTTTGGATTATGGTTAAATGATTTTGGGCAGCTTTTTGTTGTCAGATGAAAACAATAACACGTTTTTCAGAAGTCCAGGAGAGGTCTAGTAATGCCAACAGGGAGGCGCGCAGGATGTTACCGTTGCAGATCAAATCATCTCAGTAAATGCATTTATAACGGTCTTGGAATAAGAAATTGTGGCACAGATTCTTGAATGTGACATTTCTATAGGCACCTGCGCTCCAGCTACAAAAAAATATGTCACCTTAGGTCATAATTACGTCTGTAAAACTATTGCGCATATCACCTGTGCAAAGGCAGATATTTTCAAAATGTGATTTAGACTTCTATTTTACATATATTTTATTCAATTTAATGATGTTGTTTAAAAATGTCAATGTTAAATTACAGAGCGTGACATGCTGAAACATTGAACATTATTCCATATTTAGAGCATATTTGTGATCTTACAATTGCCCTACATGGTATGCTAATTAGGCTATTAAGTATTCCGATTAATTGCTATTAAACATGACTAGACACCATTACAGGTGACGAATGTATTCACTCATTTTATAAAGCAGAGGGACATGTGTAGGCCACTCATTATCAATAGCTAATTAATAGCTCTCTAATTGACAACACAAATGCAATTCAACATTTTATTTTACAGGTGTAGGCATTCCATCAAGCTCAAATGATAAGGAACATGACTGATCAACAGTTGTCAGCTCTGGTGAATGTAGTGAACTAAATCACCATTTTTTATTTGTGGGTGTTAAATGAGCTGATATACCACTCCATGAACACCTGTGATGAATATTAATATCACTAAATATGCAGAGAATAACAAAGCTGTCTCTCTTCAGATGACTGTGGAAGGAAAATACACAATTGAAGATAGATGATGGCAAATAAACGGATTTCTCAATCCACATGGGTCACCTTATAGCAATGATATGCTAATAATGTATACACATGGGGGTAATGTAGTTGCTAAAAAAAAGAATCAGGTAAAATGACAATGATAATCCATGTCAATGGGGTAGTCCGCATTGTCATTCCAACTTAAGTCCACGGATCATATCATTAGAATGATGTGACAATCAGCCGCTCAGAGCTTTTCCAGTCCACATTTCCACTTGAACCCATTGCACATGGCATATGAACAGTGATCTTGCCAAAAATGCCTCTGGTGTAAATAACATACAAACGTTCTGTCCGTTCTGAGTTGGATGTGCTGCGTTTGGTTAACATACCCACTCCTTAAAACATCATCTTCATTGTTAGCAGAAATTACTTCTAAGTAATTTGATTAGTTTTTTTTTTTTACCTCAGTGAAAAGGGTATTGCGGAACAAAATGAACAGTATAGACAATATGTACATAACTTTATGCTTGCCTAAATGTTCATTATATATAGTGTCAATATCCAGTGGTTTATAGAGGACAAATGCAATACAGTCTAGGATGTGTTTAGGCACTTTAAGAGACTATTGCTCGGTTGATGGATGGGGTTTTGAAGCATTTATCTGGTTTTAACGTAATTACGCTCTGATTTTTTGGGGTGGGATCCTTTTCAATTGAATTTGTGCTTGATGGCGCTGTCAGACTGGGAAATGAATGACTGTCTCCAGTTCAATAATTAGAACACAGTACTATCTGTCATGGAGAACAAATGACCTGAAACTGTGGCGCTTGAGAAAATGTTGAATTATTGTTTATCATTGCACGGTCATGCATGTTTCGGCTAAACTCCCATTTGCAAACCCTGAATCTGATTGTGCTCTCCATCCGGTAATCCTCTGTTAAATTCTTCTGATTTTTCATCCCTGTGAAACAATTTTGCATGAATAGCCAACCATCTGTCATTCTTTGTTAATCTCAATTTCCATTTAATTCCAATCGGTCATGTTAGAATGAATTCATCTCATTTGAAGTCAGTGCTGGAGCAACAGCTTCATTGAGTGTGTGGATAAAGCACTTTGTCTGGAACACTCTGGCTTGATTGTTTTGACCTGTAGTAGTCAGAATGGCAATTATCATTCTAGTGGGTAAAGTTGAGGGGCCATTTTCCCTGCACAGATACAGTATGCCCAGCTTCCACACACAATTGTGTCTGATTAAGTTTAGTTGGCAAGTAAATGAGAGTATGGATTTATATTGTTGAAACTTATTTGTTCATTATTTTCAGTCAAAATCCCTTTATCCTGACTCCAGATCTGTTTGTGCGTTAAACAACTCCTCTCTACTGTGTTCCTTTGCTGTCTTGACAAGCGTGTATGTAGTCAGAGAAGTATGTGTTTTGTGTGACTCATCAGTGCTTTCTGTGGTGTGGTACAGAAATGTCATCATATTAGCTCAAAGTCCTATTGTCTGATGTTTGCAACATGTCCGCATGTGTAAGGATAGCATCAACATCGACTCTCCAACATGAAATGCTCGTTGAGATCATCTTCACATGTGTTATTCATCGAGGAGATCCAGTCTTTTCTTCAGAGTCCACCTCCTTGTCCTCTGATCATTGCAAATAGGTACCAAGTTGACTTTCAAAATGCCAGCAAAGAGACTTTTTCATTTCAAAGATGCATTTGTCTCTCCTCGAGGATACAGTTCCTGGTCTGTGGTAATGGCAATGGATCACAAAAACACTTATTCTTGATTAGTTGGGAGGAAAATATGTTGGGCTGAAAGGCCCTAAATGAACAAGGGATAATACTAATGACGGAACTGCACAAAATAATATTTTCAAATATTTCAAGTAAGATTTAAGGCCTAATCTTTAAGGCCTAGCCTGCCTGGAGTGCCGGTTGGGCAGAGTTGCTTTGCACTTTTTTTGACCACTCCATTGGTTATGATGTGCCAGGCAAGATCAATCAAGCACAGCTAAACACGCCTGAAATAATTTGCCTGTAGTCTCTCTTGACCAACATTCATAGACTAATGAGATTACTACAGTATATGCCAGATACTGGTGAACTGTTCTTGTGGGCTTTAAAGAAATGTTGTTTCTTTTAACCCTTGCGGTTCTTCCTGTCTCTCTCTCTCTCTCTCTCTCTTGTACAGGCTATGCTCTCCAGATCCAATGTTACCAGTGTGAGGAGGTGAAAAACAATGAATGCTCCACGCCGGAGTTCATTGTCAACTGCACGGTCAACGTGCAGGACATGTGTCAGAAAGAGGTACTGGTGAAGAAGGATGGTAAGAAAACAGAGTCTCCTGGGCAGTCCCATTCCTTTCCTCATTTGTTCTTCATTGGATCGAGATAGTGGGAGAGTATTCCCTTCTCGCAGATGCTGTATCTCCGCCACAGCAGAGTGTGAGCTTTAGTTTGACGAGAGAGACTAGTGAGAGAAAGACAGGAAGTTTGGGGGATCTGTTTTGTGTCAGAAGGGCGTGGGTCGGATTAGAACCCACGTCGAACACAATAGAGATGTGTTCTGCAGCTAGACCAACCCCAGGCCACACTGCCTTCTCTGACTGTGACACTTTTAACATGTGACCTAAATAAGGTATATTTTCCTCTTTCGTGTACTTCCTCTCTATCTCTGAATTCAGTGGAACTGACCTAAAGGGTCTCCTTGTAACGTAAACAAATGAGATCATAAACTAGGCCTATACGTATGCCCACTAAATCAATTGGGAACTATCAAAGAATCTCCATAGATGAAGAGGCTATTACCATAGTTAATTCATGGTTTATGGCTCATATTCTTTTAATGGGATTTTCCCAAAGGAAGGTTAACCCCCTTGGTTGCTGGTTGCTGTACTCAGTTGATCCATGAATCATTTTTTTTTCATTATAAACTGGGTAATATGAGCCCTGAATTCTGATTGGCTGAAAGCTGTGGCATGTCAGACCGTATACCACGGGTATGGCAAAGCATTTATTTGTACTGCTGTAATTACGTTGGTAACCAGTTTATAATAGCAACAAGACACCACAGGAGTTTTGTGGTATATGGCCAATATACCACCACAGCTAAGGGCTGTATCCCGGCACTCCAGGTTGCATCGTGCTTAAGAACAGCCCTTAGCTGTGGTATATTGGCCATTTAGCACACCCCTTCGTGCCTTATTGCTTAATGAGATAACGCCCTTCAAATACTCTAGGCCTATTGTTCCTACCACATCCAGTGTTATTACATGTACAGTATGTCACTTGTGATCAAATGTATGCTTTCATTTACAATAGTATTAAAATAATGTACCAAGACCATCATACATGTAGCTAGATTGTCTTTAGAGAGTGTTTTATGCCCAAACTATGTCTCTGAACGTGATGGTGGACAAGCTTCATCACTCAAAGGCAATGGTCTATGACAATAATGTCATGGACAAATGTACACTATGTGTAATGCTGTGTAATGGTTTGAATAACCTTGAGATAAGGATGCACTTTTGTGTGAAATGCACATGCTTACAGTATATTCACAAATCATTTCCAGTCTCTGCACTCTTTAGAAAGGTCTTCTGAGTCATTTGATTCTAATGCGATGTTGGCAAAGGGATTCTTATGTGCTCCTGTAAGCAGATAAAATGAAAATTCATGCATACTTTTATTCTAACATAAAACCTTCTAGCAATGTTGGGTAATGAATGTGTTCCTTAATTTGATCATTTCATATAATGTCAAACTGAGACCAGGAGCCTAACTAATTATCTTTATGTGCAGCAACCGCAATTTATCACAAATAATGAATTTGCGAATTACCATAACATTTTCGTGGAAAGAGGTACTTGCATAATGTGTGTATGATATGTGAAGACCTCTGTAATATAATCCTCAAGGAAAGTTGGCTTTTACACGTGAATTGGTGTCAGCTTGGTCTCTACCCATTCCTCCCCCCAATAAAGGTTTGGGGACTTGGTTTGTTAGACAGTCAGTTCTAAATGTGCATAGTGATGAAGTATGGAACAAAGAAGAGGGTTGATTAAGCTAAAGTTGTATTGTTCGTTATGTCAAACTTAATAGCCGTAATCAGGGGCCGACACAGGCTGAAATTGTCTACTTTTGTCTTGAAGGCTTGTCTGACGTCTTTGAGACAAAACAAGAATATTGTATTGCATTTACAAATTGCCACTTTGTCTGACAGCTCATCTGTCATTATTTCAAGAGAAAGACGAGTAAATTAGAGCAGTAAAGTTTTGAAGGAAGTTTTAATGTGACTAGCAGTTCTCTTCCCCCTTTCATCTATTTCCTCTCTACGCTTTAATTACAACTTTTCGTAACACTTTACTTAACGTCGACAGGTATAACGCACTATGCCACAGTTACAATGCAATGTAAGACATGTCGTGAGCACTTATGAACTTGCGAATGACTGCCTACCGGGGAACAGTGGGTTAAATGCCTTGTTCAGGGCCAGAACGACAGCTCGGTGATTCGATGCAGCGACCTATCGGTTACTGGCCCAATGCTCTAACCACTAGGCTATCTGCCGCCCCTTCTCATCATTCCGAAAGCTCTTTGCAGTCTGTTGACAAATTTCAGCAAAGAACACATTATAAGCATCCATATATGCTTATAACAATTACTAATGCTTATAGATTCAGTGGAGCGTGAGTCACATCTCCAGGGTCACCTTGGATTTGTTTGTGTCCAAAAGCCCAGTGTCTATTTCCTAGGAAGGAGTAGGGAGAAGTGGGAGTTGTTGAGTCCCTGCAAGGTGTTCATTTATCAGGCAGGGAGACGCAGGCTTTCTTACCACCTCCTGTGGTAAGACTTAATGGCACAACAACATTTCCATGAAATCGAAATACTCTTGTTCATGTGCATTCTCTCGCCACCATATAAATCAAAGCATAGTTTTGTTGCAATTGTTCCATCGTTTGAGAGAATTATATTCTGTCGAGGTGACATTCTCAAGGTTTTATTTCTTATAACGGCTCTACAAAGGTTCCAGGCACTTAGAGGATCACCTCCCAGGAATATGAACCATTCCAGTATTGTTCAGGATAAAGTTCTGTTAAATTGCAAATAGCACTGAATTACAATATACTGTATGTCTCGAGAATTTCTCACTAAGCTAAGATCCTAAGGCTAATATTTTCAAATCACCACATTTTCTTGATGTGTAATTGTTATTCCTGTATATTTGTGAAAAAAAGGTAGATTAGATCATGCTTTGTCTGATTTTCACAGATATTTGCTTTACGCACAAGAAAATGCACTGTGAAAGGGTGCGAGACATGGCGTAGGCCAGACATCCCATGAAACAGACACACATTAATGAAAACAAAACAAAAATGACAGTTGAAGGACTTTTAACCCTCCCTTCCCCAGTGAATTTGCTACCTCCGTTTGTTCAGAGACTTGGCTCAGTTTCTCCAACAGTCTCACTACCACACATACCTTGACCTGGACTTCCTGTATAGCTTTGCACTATCCCTGACCGCTTCTCTCTCTCCTTCTTCAGGCATATTTTACCGCAAGTCCTGTGCCTCGTCCGGGGCATGCCTCATATCCTCATCAGGCTACCAGCAGTTCTGCACTGGAAGGATCAACTCTGTGTGCATCTCCTGTTGTAACACACCGCTCTGCAATGGGCCCCGGAAGAAGAACCGCCCTGTCCCGTCGGCCGCCACCTCTTCATTTTCCTCCCTTCTTTTGCTGCTGGTCTCCCTCACGCTGGTCTCCCTCTCTCTGGCATAGACCTAGAGGCGTCCATTTGTCCCCTCCTCTACCCGAAGATCACACTAGAGTATTATGAGAGTACATAAAGCCTACAGTGTACATAACACTACGTAGTGTATTGGCTACATCAGACTCTAGTGTCGTCTTTGGAGAGGAATCCTATACATAAGAGACTATCACAGGAGGTTGGTGGCACTGGGGCGAACGGGCTCGTGGTAATGACTGGAGCAGAGTAGGTGGAATGGTATCAAATACATCAAGCACATGGTTTCTATGGTTTCCAGGTGTTTGATGCCATTCCATTTGCTCCGTTCCGGGCATTATTATGAGCCGTTCTCCCCTCAGCAGCCACCTGTGGACTTTACAGCTTCATCTTTGGATCGGGTACTCAAGAGCTTAAGACTCTTTGGAAGGATCCTCTTTTATAATCCTGGTGTTTTGAGTTTTTGAGAACTGAATGCTTTACCATTGCCTCCTTCTTCGTCGTTCATCCCTTGCCCTCCAATCACCCTTTGCTTACTCTGTAGGGTCCCTATTGGGGGCAGTGGGCACTGACCTCATCAACGTCGGTGTTCTCCTGTTTATAGGTAGATCGAACGCGCCAGATCAATAGTTCTGATGATTAGGAGTCAGACGGGATCACAGTCAGTGAGTACTCAACAGCCGTTTAGCTGTGTGAGAATTGTGTTAACTCATCATAGATCTGAGTGTAGAGATGGCACTGACAGCTAAGGACATTGAGCAGCGAGTTGTAGGGATTGTGGAGACATACTTAGATGTCTGCATCATTTGCTACTGGTACAAGTTCTTGTTACAGTAAGTACTAACTGCAGGATCTCATGTCTTATATCATTTGTAAGTACAGATGTATGATCTTAATTTGACCAGTTTCTCACAGCAGGAAAATATTCCTACAGCAACAAATCCTACATAAATTTGAATTATTGTGTAGATTATAATTAATGGACATTTTTGTAGGGGTTAATACATTTTTTTGATAGGGTAAACCAAGTCCAAAATTTTAAAGTGGAAATTACAACTTTAGAAGCCTTTAAAAACCTTGAATACACTACAAGTTTACTTTTCCTACTGTGCAGGAAATTCCCTGCAAAAACAGGTTGATCAAATTAAGATCCCACATCTGTATATACCCAGTTACTTTCTTGGACTTCAAATATTGCTGAAAGACACAAGGGATTTGTTGTTAAACTTATCCATTTAGACGTTATATAAATCAACATATTCAGTAACCTGTTATTAGCTGTAGTCATTTACAGAATGATAATAATCTGCATCAACATCTGGTTTCAACTTCAAAAACTTTTTAGGTGTCATTAGGGAGGCAGGTAGCCTAGTGGTTAGAGCGTTGGACTAGGAACCTTAAAAGGTTGCAAGATTGAATCCCTGAGCTGACAAAGCAAAAATCTGTTGTTCTGCCCCTGAACAAGGCAGTTAACCCACTGTGCCTAGGCTGTCATTGAAAATAAGAATTTGTTATTAACTGACTTGCCTAGAAAAAGTATATTTGAAGTCATTCAACAGTCCTTATAGTTCAGCTTTTTAGTTGTAGAACTTATGCAGTTCAGTTATACATAACTGATAAATTCACATTAAGGACATTTCATTGCAGGGATGCATATTATAAAATGTTCTGTATAGACATGAGATATGTGGCTGTCATTGCGGGAAGGTCGGATATAAGTATTGGTTATTGTAGCTACCTGCTTATTAAACTGTGTAGAGGTGCTTTTTAGTGTAGTTGCTCACCTGCCACTATTTATGATGTTAGTATAATGCTCATTCAGCAGCATATGTCCTTTGCAACACATTGACTCACGGAAGTGGAAACAATTGCAAAACGATCCGCGATCTGGAACGCTCACCACGCGCGGTGTGTTGTGGAATGGATCACTTAGCTATCGGTGGAGGGTCAGAGTTGATGGATACATATGCTCAACAATGCATCATGTACAAATACTGCTCCTACTGTTATGTCTTACTGAAATCATATTCTCTCTCTTTCGATTGATGTTTCCTGTCTGATGGATTGCCACTCGAAAGTACCAGAGAGAGCACAAACACAACTGTTTAGGATTGTATAACATGATCCACATAAAACATTGGAGTGAGTGACTGGTCAAAATGTTTCTATTGACCCCTAAAACTGACGCCCCTCAATGGTAATTAGAGTTTATATGACTACTTGTTGACGCGACATTGTTGAGTTAATTTGGGAGGGAACTGTACATACAAAAGTGTAAAGGACAACAGTTGCAGGAGGAAATACACGAGGGGGTGTTTATTTATGTTGGCTAGTGTTTCTTTCTTGGTTCTTGTGCCATGGGCTTTTGCCAGTCATACTCGTACTAGCTGAACAGTAGCTTTACAGCATCTACGTTGTCTTTTTTTCCAGCTGAGTCTATTGTCAATTGATTATTTATTTATTCTTCTGAAATGGCAGCACAGAGACTGAAGGGAAGACCTTTATTTTTAAAATACAGCATTTATTGAAATGTCAATAGACTTCAGAAACGTATCTAATAATTTACTCTCATTTTGATTTGTTTCGATTTATTAATTGGCCATTATAATTATTGAAAGGCTTTGTAAAGAGGATCATGTAAGAAGTATGTCATATTTCAGCTTTCAAATTAAAGATAGTGATTAAATTAAACGATAGGGATAATGATAGAGCTTGTTTTCCCTCCTGATTTGATGTTTATCGTGAATGTGTAAGGCATTGAGCTAACAGGTAGACATGTTCAACAGAATTGGTCTACCTTAATTGGTCTTCTGTGAAGAGTGATTGTATATTCTGCCCATGTGAAATGCAAATAAAGAGTTATGACAAGAAAAACAGTGCTTCTGAAACAGCAGACTCACCATTCTGTTTTCAATTGACCTAAATACGTAATAGACAAATACAATATGTATAATACGATTTTTAATGACCTCATGAGTCTTAAAATGCCAACCTCTTTTGCTGGGGAGTTAAGGCTTGTCTGTAAGTGAGACGTGGGCCTTGTTAAGTCCCACACTGCGAGAGAGAGATGGAGGAAGGGAGCCAGGGAGAGAGGGATGCCCGACACAGCCGTGCCCCACGTTTAAATGAGAGACCCAGGGTGACGGAGGCTGTGAAATATCATGTCTCAGTGACCTCCAGCGGCTAGGGTTTTTCTTCTTATTCTCCACCAGGTACGTACTATGTGGACCTTGTTCAACTGATTCCACCGTCTGTAAAATGGATATCACAAGGAGATGTCCCTGCATTTCATATTTCTGTCACTTCCACACAGCTAGATGTAGACTAGGGCAGAATGGAAAACATTGAAGTGGTTTCATCGATTAACGTTGACATCTAAGTGGACAAAGCCTCCACCCACGCACCTGTTTCGTTGTAATTCTGCCGCTCCCAATTTCCAACGTTGTAATTCCATTATTACAGACAATACTAATGCAATAGACCTTCATTTCAGATTTTTTCTCTCTCAAAGGTTTGCATTGTTAGGTTTCTCTAATTACAACTACTGTATAATTGTGTTGGATTATGACGACCCATTCGTGACCACGATTAACCATGTCTTCAGAACATTGTCACTGTTTTGCTGTCTAGCCTTGCACAAACTAGTAAGACCATTGTAATGTCTTTCCGTTTAATAACAATATGTCATTGAATTTGTAAAGCACATTTCTCACACCGAATATTCTACATTTCCCTCCACAGTAGATGAGGGACTAAATTAACTGTACCGGATAATGCTACTTTCTGCCTTCCACTTTGAGTACCACACTACCATCCACTTTACATTGTTACCACCTTCAATTATCATGCTACGAGAGGCAATAAGGAGTTCGGCGCAGAGGCCAATTATAACCAAGCTGCTTCTTGCCATTCCTTCATGCATACACGGGGAAGTACATCTTTTGGTGCAGTCAGTGGTGAACAAGCAGGCGCTAACAAGCACAACGATCATTTGCTTCAGGATGGTGCAGTATGTAGGTTTCTCTATGGTGTAAGAAACTATGGATAAGACCGTTGACGGTGATACTGTTCAAATCCGTGTGTTAGAGAGATCAGCTGTGTCAGGGTCTTCCCCTGCCTTCTTGGTGTCTGCAGTGACAAACAACCCAGTGCTACTGTAATGTAGGCAGTGGGCAAGTCTTACACAATACACTTTCCTTTACATAGCACTGTTTTGCCATTTAGAGGCAACACAGACGGATGTGGCTCTACGCAATGCTATCAGATGTCTTCAAATATACCTTAATGGAGCATGGGGCGGCAGGGTAGCCTAGTCACTAGGCTACCCTGGTTAAAGCGTTGGACTAGTAAACGGAAGGTTGCAAGTTCAAATCCCCGAGCTGATAAGGTACAAATCTGTCGTTCTGCCCCTGAACAGGCAGTAAACCCACTCCACTGTCATTGAAAATAAGAATTTGTTCTTAACTGACCTGCCTAGTTAAAGAAATAAAAAAATTGCAAATGTTCAAAATGGAGCCTTTAGCTTTCTCCCACTATGCATCTGTCTGGGGAGAGAGGAGATATATAAAAGAGGAGAAGTATAGGTGACATAAATGTTGGTGGAATATGTCAACGAAATACGTATCTTTGGCCAACAGTCAGCAGAAAGTCTGTGTCCTATGCGAGCATGATTGGGCTTCTTCTGGAGATATCAATATCTCTGTGTGTGTGTGTTTCTAATATCATATACAAAAGCCCAGAATGCCCACTTTAGAGATAGTCACCACTGGTTTTCATTGTGACCTGATAAAGGCTGGCAAAGAAAATAAGAGATTACAATTTAAAGCCCATGAACAAAAACACCTAGAGAGTGGTTTGAATACAAAGCAGCCATGATTGAAAACCTCCTCTCAAATGCTCTCTACACTGTTTCTCACAATGAGTCTTGCTGCTTATTTCAAGCGTTTTGGCGTGGAATGCAATTACACTAGAACACATTGAAGATGTGATTGTTATGGCTTCTCAACAAATAAACTTTCAGGCAAATAGTTTTAGGTATTAAAACCTCTTAAGGATCCACCCCTTTTTTCAATTTTCACCTAGAATGACATACCCAAATCTAACTGCCTGTAGCTCAGGACCTGTTGATACCATTTGAAAGGAAACACTTTGAAGTTTGTGGAAATGTGAAATTAATGTAGAAGAATATAGAATAGATCTTGTAAAAGATAATACAAAGAAAGAAACATGCAGTTATTATTTATTTTTGTACCTGAAATGCCCAGGTACAATTTAGATCTTGGTCACTAGATGGCAGCAGTGTATGTGCAAAGTTTTAGACTGATCCAATGAACCATTGTATTTCTGTTCAACAATTTGTATCAAGACTGCCCAAATGTGCCTAATTGGTTTATTAATACATTTTCAAGTTCATAACTGTGCACTCGCCGCAAACAATAGCATGGTATTATTTCACTGTAATAGCTACTGTAAATTGGACAGTGCAGTTAGATTAACAAGAATTGAAGCTTTCTGCCAATATCAGATATGTCTATGTCCTGGGAAATTTTCTTGTTACTTACAACCTCATCCTAATCACATTAGCCTGCGTTAGCTCATCCGTCCCATGGGGGGACAAGATAACATGCACTTCAGAAGGGGCTGCTGCAGGCGTAAGTGATTTAGAAACCAATTCTATGTGACTCTCTAAGGCAGAGTTCAGATTTTTTTTTTATATTGATCTTTTGTCCAATCACATCAGTTCTGAAAAAGATGTGAAAAGGTCTGATGTGACTAGTCAAAAGACCAATTACTGGAAAAAATATCAAAATTGGGCTGCCTCTGTAAATACAGCCAAAATGACATTGTCTGTCAGTCTGTCAGTCTCTCATCGAATGCTGATTCACCAGGCCCAAAAGCCCCTTCAGTGAGACATAACGCCTCATGGCTTCTTTTCAAGCTCTGGCAAGGGCAATGGAGCCCCATATTCCTCTCAACGTACAAAAGTAATTCCGGCAAAGATATAAAATCAGTGTATGGAAGGCTCCAGGTGTATCGGCAAACACCTGGCACGTGTTCCAAACAAAAACCTCGCAACATACAGTCTTAGCTTCCTGTGAGGTGTAGCGGACCTTGAGGTCTCTGTTTCTGCCCGGTACGTTCGAGTAGCATTAATGCCTCATTCAACTCACGAGCTTTAAGATGATGTGCTTGAGATTTGGATGAGGAGATGTCTTTCACCTCCACCATTTGTTTTGTTATCTATTCTCCTTTAGGAATACGATGGCAACAACGAGCATCCGCTTTCATTCACATCAACTGTCATCCATGTCTTAAGTGAGGCTTGCATGCTTCCCAATGATGGACCAACAGCACATTTACAGTGTTAATAAGGCCCAGTAGTAATATTTATAGTAAACACACACAAAATCATAGGATGAGGCACATGTGAGCCGGAAGCAATGATGTACTCTTCGTACAGTAAATGAAGAAGATTAAGCCTCGGCCGGTGGGATAAAAGTACGCAGTTAGACGCACAAGATCGCAGAGAAACCACAGTGCTGAACACAGGCAAAGCGGACGTTCCGGTACCTTCTCGAACAGGATCAGTAAAGCAGCGGGCAACTGCACCCTGCAGCAGAAAAAGTGTTGGCGACAGACAGCGCTATTAAGCAGAGAGGCTGTGTGGAAAAGGAGAGAGCCAAAGGATTGCGATAGTAGGAGAAGAGGGGGTACTAACTGCAGACTACAGACCTCCAGGGGGTTAAGAAACAGCAAAAAAAGACAGAGATTATTAGAAACAATAGGGCTACCTCTGCTTCGGCCCTAATGATGTTTGTGCAAACATAGTCATATTAGGGGGTGCTGGTTGAAACACTCTAGTTGATGAGGGATTCCACTCATGCTTGATTTGTTTACTTTGCAAGTATGTTAGCCAGGATGGCAAAAGTATTCATATTTTGGGAAGGAATGTGTACAAGGTAGTTATTATGTTTTTGGGATGGGATAGTGGAGGTGGGTCCAAAACCATAGGGACATCCTAATCACCCGACTGCTAATACTGGCTTAATAGGATCATTTTGGAGCCAGAGTTTCGATGGGATTGATCTGAGTTATTTCACGTGTGTTAATTGGCATGTTTAAATGGGAGGGAGGGGGGGGGGGGGCTTCCGCAGCAGACTTAAATAATAAAATGGCATCACAAATACATGCTGTTGCAGACATGCACAGTCAGGGCAATGCACAGACAGACCTTTTGGTGGGGCAGATGCTCAAAAAAAAAAACACCTAAAAAGAAAAATCCGTAACCGCGGTCACCGACTCGGTGAGCAGTTATGGCTTTGATTATTTAAAGAAAAGGAGCATGTGCTCTACGCAGTTAGAGACGTATAGGAGCATGTGCCTGCATGTGTTGTACATGTACCACGGGAAAACGGGCGCGCATTATATAGTGTCTTTACCTCGATTGCTTTGTGCTCTCAGACATCCTGAGTTATGTCCAAACACTCCAAGTTATGAGGATCAACAATACAGCCTGGCTGATCAAAACCTGCTCATTGACAAAAGTAAATGGGGCGGAAGGGTAGCCTAGTGGTTAGAGCATTGGACCAGTAACCGAAAGGTTGCAAGTTCAAATCCCCGAGCTGACAAGGTACAAAATCTGTCGTTCTGCCCCTGAACAGGCCGTCATTGAAAATAAGAATTTGTCTTGCCTAGTAAAATAAAGGTTAAAAAAAAAGTGTTTGTTTTCTCTCCCACTCTAAAGTGATCTGATGGGAATTTTTTTTTAAAGTGTCTCAACTTATCTTTTTCTCAAGGAAGCTAATAAAGAAAACAAAACTTAATAACACATCTGTTTTGATTGATTCAACTGTGTTATTGGGGATGGGAGCAAGAGCGGATCTATATCATTAGGCAATGGGAAAACATTAACAAGCTTTGGGGCCTACACTAAATACATCAAGCCACCAGAAGAAGCCAAAAGATAAAAGAGACTGTATTAATCAAAATAATGTCGGTCGGGAGAACCCTTGGTGCAATGCCCTGTCGTTTTACACTGATTAAAATAGAAGCCGGCACTTGGAATCCAATAGTTATGCTTTATAGATTGAGACATGCAGTGATGGAAATGGATGTCTTGTAAAAAGTTAATCTAGTGTTCGTCCCAAATGGCACTCTATTACCAACTAGTGCAATACTTTACACCAGGGCCCATAGAGAATAGGGTGTAATTTGTGGCTAGCATTAATCTAGTCCAGTCATCTACCTCCTAAAGTAAGATGCCATGTCTCAAAGGTTTTTTACAACTTTGGGATAATTATGAACAGATGTCCACTTTTTCAGAGTAAAACATTTAACTGTCCCTAGATTGAGAATTGATAAACCCCTGACTATAGACCGAAATAAAAAAAATATTAGATCATTTTTTTAAATCCTACATTTTACTGATGTAATTTCTTGTTTTTCATTAGTGAACATGTACCGTACCAGTCAAAAGTTTGAACACACCTACTCATTCAAGGGTTTTTCTTTATTTTTACTTTTTTATATATTGTAGAATAATAGTGAAGACATCAACACTAAGAAATAACACATATGGAATCAAGTAGTAAGCAAAAAATGGTTAAACAATATTTATTTTTTAATATTTGAGATTCTTCAAAGTAGCCACCCTTTGCCTTGATGACAGTTTTGCACAGTCTTGGCATTCTCTCAACCAGCTTCACCTAGAATGCTTTTCCAACAGTCTTGAAGGACTTCCCACATATGCTGAGCACTTGTTAGCTGCTTTTTCTTCACTCTGTGATTCAACTCATCCCAAACCATCTCAATTGGGTTGAGGTCGTGTTGATTGTGGAGGCCAGGTCATCTGATGCACCACTCCATCACTCTCCTTCATGGTCAAATAGCCCTTACACAGCTTGGAGGTGTGTTGGGTCATTATCATGTTGAAAAACAAATGATAGTGGGACTAAGCACCAACCAGATGGGATGGCGTATCGCTGCAGAATGCTGTGGTTGTAAATAAATCACTGAAAGTATCACCAGAAAATCACCCCCACCTCCATGCTTAACGGCGGGAACCACACATGCAAAGATCATCCGGTCACCTACTATGCATCTCACAAAGACAGTGGTTGGAAACAAAAATCTCAAATTTGGACTCCAGACTAAAGGACCGATTTCCACCTGGGCGAATGTTCATTGCTCGTGTTTCTTGGCCCAAGCAAGTCTCAAATCAAATCAGATATTATTATTGGTGTCCTTTAGTAGTGGTTTCTTTGCAGCAATTCGACCATGAAGGCCTGATTCACGCAGTCTCCTCGGAACAGTTAATGTTGAGATGTGTCTGTTACTTGAACTCTGTGAAGAATTTATTTGGGCTGCAATCTGAGGCTGGTAACTCTCTTGAACTTATCCTCTGCAGCAGAGGTAACTCTGGGTCTTCCTTTCCTGTGACGGTCCTCATGAGAGCCATTTTCATCATAGCGCTTGATGGTTTTAGCGACTGCATTTGAAGAACCTTTCAAAGTTATTGACATTTTCCATATTGATTGACCTTCATGTCTTAAAGAATGGTGGACTGTCGTTTCTCATTGCTTATGTGAGCTGTTCTTACTATAATATGGACTTGGTCTTTGACCAAATAGGGCTATATTCTGTACTACCCCTACTTTGTCACAAAACAACTGATTGGCTCAAACACATTAAGAAGGAAAGAAGGCACACCTGTTCATTGAAATGCATTCCAGGTGACTACCTCATGATAGCTGGTTGAGAGAAGGCCAAGAGTGTGCAAAGCTGCCATCAAGGCAAAGGGTGGCTACTTTGAAGAATCTGAAATATAAAATATATTTTGATTTGTTTAACACTTTTTTTGGTTACAACATGATTCCACGTGTTGTCATAGTTTTGATGTCTTCACTATTATTCTACCATGTAAAAAATTGTAAAAATAAATAAAAACCCTTGAATGAGTAGGTGTCCAAACTTTTGACTGGTACTATATTTATTTTTGTTGTGAAGCCAGTACATACAAATCATGCAATACCACAAATATTCCATGTGTTATGGTGAGTATATTCCCCCCAATATTCAATTGTTTCGTTACAGCAACCTGCAATATAACCTCTCTTTGAGGGGTAAACCTCCCACTAAATTTAGTTTCAGGTTTATGAATTCCATCAGTGTGTTGAGCCTCTGTTGACCCATTGGAAGGTGATTCATCTTGACCAGGAGTTTGCTCTACAGGTGCTTCACTCCATCACTCGTAAAGCATTTTCATGAGCACTTCCAGATTGACTGTCACAGGTTAGTTTGTCACCCACAAATAATGGATGCTGTTGCACTGGATGCAGACAACCAGCCACCTAGGTATTGAGTGTTATTGCTATTGTCTTACGTGAATGTTACCGTTAGGTTTACTTTAGGTATCTTATCCAAATTCTCACACTTGAAGACTCCTTTGGGTAAAGTAAGTTATTCTATTTTATTGAGAATAAATAACTTCGTGCCAGATTTATAACACTTCTGATTGCATTGTTATCATCATGGAGTAGTCCATAGTCCCACAACCTCTAATAAACATCCATTTTATAATCAGGAAAAGATGCCTAAAGCATTTTGATCTTGTTTCCGTCAAGGACCACATATATTAACGTGATTCATATTCATGCGTCTGGCCTTGCCATCTTCAAAATAAAAGTGAAATCAACGTTTGACATCTGTTTTGCAAAAGTGTAACGTAGACGCAGTGAGTCAGAAAATAAGTGCAGTGTGAGTTTAATAATAACGACCATGGACCGAATACAAACCAAGAGCCATATCTAACAAGGAAACATAAACAATACTACCTGATGACTGACGGAACAGAGTGCTATTTAAATGGTAAGTAATCAAGGTAGTAATGAAGTCCAGGTGTGACTGATGATGGGGCGCAGGTGTGCGTAATAATAGTTGCCAGGTGTGGTTAAGGGGTGTTGCCAGGACCGTAGGTTAATAGACCGGTGACGTCGAGCGCCGGAGGGGGCAAGCGGGAGAAGATATGACAAAAAGAGCTTGAATCCATCGCATCAAGGGAGTAAAACTGAATATGTAGTTTAATTTATTTTCCTTATGCACAGATTTAGACTATAAGTCAACACGAACTAAACAAACAGGTATATTGATTAAGTCCATTAAATCTAGAATCCTAAATTGCTTAATCTATTTTTGGAATTACAGTGTAAATTATTTATATATATATATATTGAATAATATAACTTTCAGAAATTAACTTAATAACTTTCAGGCACCTTCAAAAATTATTCATACCCTTTGACTTATTCTACATTTTATGTTACAGCCTGAATTCAAAATGGATTTTGTTCTCACTCATCTAGGCACAATACCCCATAATGACGAAGTGAAAACATGTTTTTAGAAATGTATTGAAAATAAAATACAGAAATATCTCATTTACATAAGTATTTACACCCCTGAGTCAATTCTTTGTAGAAGCATCTTTGGAGACTTTGGTGTAAGCTTTGAACACCTTGATGGTACAATATTTACCCATTATTCTTTTTTTAAATTCTTCAAGCTCTGTCAAGTTGATTATTGATCATTGCTAGACAGCTATTGTCAAGTCTTCCCATAGATTTTCAAGACGATTTCAGTGAAAAACTGGGCCACTCAGGAACATTCAATGTCATATTGGTAAGAAACTCCAGTGTAGAGTGCCTTGTGTTTTAGATTATTGTCCTGCTGAAAGGTGAATTTGTCTCCCAGTGTCTGTTAGAAAGCAGGCTGATCCAGGTTTTCCTATAGGATTTTGCCTGTGCTTAGCTCTATTCCGTTTCTTTTTTATCCTAAAAAACTCGCTATTCATTGCTGATGACAACCATACCCATAACATGATGTAGCCACCACCATGCTTAAAAATATGAAGAGTGGTACTCAGTGATCTGTTGTGTTGGATTTGCCACAAACATTATTCAGGACAAAAAGTACATTTCTTTGCCATATTTTTTTGCAGTGTCACTTTTAAGTGCCTTGTTGCAAACAGGATGCATGTTTTGGAATATTTTTATTCTGTCATTTAGGTTTGTATTGTGGAGTAAATACAATGTTGTTGATCCATCCTGTTTCCTCATACAGTATCACAACCATTAAACTCTGTAACAGTTTTAAAATCACCATGGATCTCAGTGAAATCACTGAGCAGTTTCCTTCCTCTCTAGCAACTGAGTTAAAAGGGAAAGGAAAGGGGGTTTACCTAGTCAGTTGTACAACTGAAATGTCTCTTCCGCATTTAACCCAACCCCTCTGAATCAGAGAGGTACGTGGGGCTGCCTTAAAAATCGACAGTTAGGAAGGATACCTGTATCTTTGTGGAGACTGGGTGTATTGATACACCATCCAAAGTGTAATTAATAACTTCAACTTGCTCAGAGGGATATTCAGTATCTGCCTTTCTTATTTTTACACATCTACCACATCGGTGCCCTTCTTTGCGAAGCATTGAAAAATATCCCTGGTCTTTGTGGTTGAATCTGTCCTTGAAATTCACTGCTCGTTTGAGGAAGCTTACAGATAATTGTATAGGTGAGGTACAGAGATGAGGTAGTCATTCAAAAATCATGTTGACCACTATTATTGAACACGGAATGAGTCCCTGCAACTTATTATGTGATTTGTTAAGAAGATTAACTCCTGAACTTATTTAGGCTTGCCATAACACAGGGGTTGAATACCTATTGACCCAAGACATTTCAGCTGTTCATTTTTTATTCATTTCCAAAAAACATTTTGAACAACATGTTGACATTATTTTGTGTAGATCAGTGACACAAAATCTAAATTTAATCCATTTTAAATTCAGGCAAAATTTGGAAAAACTAATAAGGGTGTGAATACTTTCTGAAGGATCTCATGAGCTTAGTTCAACTGTTATAGCCCATTAGAACCCCAAATATAAGCTTGTTTTACTCCAAAGTTTGTAAACAATATAAACGTAAACAAGCCTCAAAACATGGTTAAAGCTATCATTTTGATATCATGTATGGTCAGTCTTTGCAGCCATAGCTCTGTCTATGAGTTTGAGAGTGATTATACCCCACAATAACAAAACATTTTGGTAAAAAGCTTAGGGATGGCCATAGAGACATTTTCTCTTGGCCCATCCCTAAGCTTTTACCTAAACAGAGGTGGGGTGTCTACTTTGTTATTGTTTCAACTGCAGATTCCAGCTTTAAGAGCAGCGAGCTGTGACCTGACATTACTATCATGAATATATACACTCACTGGTTACTTTAGGTACACCACCCTGTTCACAAAATGGATCGCTCCTACGACACAGTGAGTCACGTGGCTATAGCTTGCTATATGAAGCATGCAGACAGACATTGAGGCATTCAGTTACTGTTCGATTGAACGTTGGGCAAAACCAATGACCTAAGCGACTTTGAGCGTGGTATGATCGGCGATTACAGTATCTCAGAAATGGCCGAACTCCTGGGCTGTTCACTCACGACAGTGTGTTTCCCCAGAAGGGTGCGACAAACAAAAACAACATCCAGTCAGCGGCAGTCCTGTGGGCGAAAACAGCTCGTTGATGAGAGAGGTCGAAGGAGAATGGCCAGAATCATGCAAGCTAACAGGTGGGCCATAACCAGACAGATAATGCAACACAACAGTAGTGTGTAGAATGAGATCTCGGGACAACTTGTTGATTCTTGTCACGGATGGGCTATTATAGCAGACGACCACACCGGGTTCAACTCCTGTCAGTTAAAAAGAAAAGAAAGGCACGCGTTCACTATTACTGCACAATTGAGGAGTGGGAAAACATTGCCTGGTCCAAGGAATCCCAGTTCCTGTTGCGTCATGCTGATGGCAGAGTCAAGATTTGGCATAAGCAGCATGAGTCCAGCGACCCATCCAACCTGTCCGACCCATCCAACCCATGTCAACGGTACAGGCTGGTGGCGGTAGTGTCCCGCCATCCGAACTGCAGAAACGGCATGATGTCATCATATCAGCATGGACCAACATCCCTGTGGAACAATAAAAAAATATAAAAACGCATCATGTAAAGTATTGGTCCCATGTTTCATGAGTTTCATAAAATATTCCAGAAATGTTGCACAAAAAAAGCTTATTTCTCTCAAAGTTGGTGCACAAATTTGTTTACATCCCTGTTAGTGAGCATTTTTCCATTGCCAAGATAAATCAATCCACCTGACAAGTGTGGCATATCAAGAAGCGGATTGAAAATAATTATCCTTACAGAGGTGCACCTTGTGCTGGGGACAAAAGGCCACTCTAAAATCTGTTTTTTTTTCTCCACAAAACACAATGCCACAAAGTTGAGGGAGCATGCCATTTAATTTTACTTTACTAGGCAAGTCAGTTAAGAACAAATTCTTATTTTCAATGACAGCCTAGGAACAATGGGTTAACTGCCTGTTCAAGGGCAGAATGACAGATTTTGTACCTTGTCAGCTCTGGGATTTGAACTTGCAACCTTTCGGTTACTAGTCCAATGCTCTAACCACTAGGCTACTCTGCCGCCCCAATGGCATGCTGACTGCAGGAATGTCCACCAGAGCCGTTTCCAGATAAATTAATGTTAATTTCTCTATGTCATTTTAGAGAATTTGGCAGTACGGCCAACCGGCCTCACAACCGCAGACCATGTGTAACCATGCCAGCCCAGGACCCCCACATCTGGCTTCTTCACCTGCAGGATCATCTGAGACCAGCCACCTGGACAGCTGATGAACCGGAGGAGTATTTATGTCTGTAATAAAGCCCTTTTGTGCAAAAACCTAATTCTGATTGGCTGGGCCTGGCTCCCCAGTGGGCACCCCTGCCCAGTCATGTGAAATCCATAAATTAGGGCCTAATGAATTTATTTAAATTCACTGATTTCTTATATGAACAGTAACTCAGTAAAATCGCTGCAATTGTTCGTTTATATTCTTGGTCAATATATACAGTACCAGTCATTGTAGAATAAGACATCAAAACTATAAAATAACACATATGGAATCATGTAGTAACCAAAACTGTTAAACAAATCAAAATATATTTCAATTTTGAGATTCTTCATTAGTAGCCACAGTTTGCCTTGATGACAGCGTTCTACACTCTTGGCTTTCTCTCAACCAGCTTCATGAGGAATGCATTTCCAACCGTCTTGAAGGAGTTGAGCACTTGTTGGCTGCTTTTCCTTCACTGCGGTCCAACTCATTCCAAACCATCTCAATTGGGTTGAGGCTGGGTGATTGTGGATGCCAGGTCATCTGATGCAGTTCTCCATCTCTCCCCTGCATGGTCAAATAGTCCTTACACACTCAGGAGGTGTGTTTTGGGTCATTGTCTTGCAGAAAAACAAATTATAGTCCCACTAAGCGCAAACCAGACAGGATGGCGTATTGCTGCAGAATGCTGTGGTAGCCATGGTGGTTAAGTGTGCCTTGAATTGTAAATAAATCACAGACAGTGTCACAAGCAAAGCACTCCCACACCATCAGACCTCCTCCTCCATGCTTGACAGTGGGAACCACACATGCAGTGATCATCCGTTCACCTACTCTGCGTCTCACAAAGACAGTGGTTGGAACCAAACATCTCAAATTTGGTCTCATGAGACCAAAGGACAGATTTCCACCTGGTCTAAATGTCCATTGCTGGACTTGGCCCAAGCAAGTATCTTATTATTGGTGTCCTTTAGTAGTGGTTTCATTGCAGCAATTCTACCATGAAGGCCTGATTCTCGCAGTCTCATCTGAACAGTTGATGTTGAGATGTGTCTGTTACTTGAACTCTGTGAAGCATTTATTTGGGCCACAATTTCTGAGGCTGGTAACTCTAATGAACTTATCCTCTGCAGCAGATGTAACTCTGGGTCTTCCTTAAGTGGCGGTCCTCATGAAAGCCAGTTTCATCATAGCGCTTGATGGCTTTTGCGACTGCACTTGAAGAAACTTTCAAAGTTCTTAAAATGTTCTGGATTGACTGAGCTTCATGTCTTAAAGTAATGACGGACCGTCGTTTCTCTTTGCTTATTTGAGTTGTTCTTGCCATAATATGGTCTTTTACCAAATAGGGCTATCTTCTGTATACTAACCCTACCCTGTTTAAACACCACTGATTGGCTCAAACGCATTATGAAGTAAATAAATTCCCCAAAATGTACTTTTAACAAGGGACACCTGCTAATTGAAATGCATTCCAGGTGACTACCTCATGAAGCTGGATGAGAGAATTCCAAGAGTGTGCAAACCTGTTTTCAAGGCAAAGGCTGGCTATATTGAAGAATCAAAGAAGAATCAAATATGTAGAATATATTTTGGTTTGTTTAACACCTTTTTTGATTACTTCCACATGTTATTTTATAGTTTTGATGTCTTCACTATTATTCTACAATGTAGAAAATAGTAAAAAATTAAGAAAAACCCTTGAATGTGCAGGTGTGTCCAAAGTTGACTAGAATGGTATGTTACATGACCAAATGTATGTGGACACCTGCTCGTCAAACATCTCATTCCAAAATCATGTGCATTAATATGAAGTGGTTCCCCCTTTGCTGCGTTAACAGCCTCCTCTCTTCTGGGAAGATTACTGTGGGGACATGCTTCCATTCAGCCACAAGAGCATTAGTGCGGTCGGGCACTGATGTTGGGCAATTAGGCCTGGCTATCACGCTGAAACAGGAAAGGGGCTTCTCCAAACTGTTGCCACAAAGTCGGAAGTACAGAATTGTCTAGAATGTCATTGTATGCTGTAGTATTAAGATTTCTCTTCACTGTAACTAAGGGGCCTAGCCCGATCCATGAAAAACAGACCCGGACCATTACGCAACAGGAACTGACCATTATTCCTCCTCCACCAAACTTTACATTTGCATTGAGGAAGGTAGCATTCCCCTGGCATCCGCCAAACCCAGATTCCAAGATGTAAACGCATTCTCTGAAGTGAAGAATCACGCTTCGCCATCTGGGGACGGACTGCCAGATTTTGAAGCGTGATTCATCACTCCAGAAAACATGTTTCCACTGCTCTAGAGTCCAATGGCGGCAAGCCTTACACCACTCCAGGTGACGCTTGGCATTGCGCATGGGGATCTTAGGCTTGTGTGCGGCTGCTCGGCCATGGAAACCCATTTCACGGAGCCCCCGCCGAACAGTTATTTTGCTGACGTTACTTCCAGAGGCAGTTTGGAACTCGGTAGTGAGTGTTGCAACCTAAGACAGAGGATTATTACTCACTGAGCTCTTCAGTAAGACCATTCTTCTGCCAATGTTTGTCTATGGAGACTGCATGGCTGTATGCTTGATTTTATATAACTGTCAGGAACAGGTGTGGCTGAAATAGCCGAAGGGGTGTCCACATACACATACTTAAAAAAAAATATATAGTGTATATTTCTGTCCAGTTCCTGTGTCGTGATTGGATTGGCATTCATCCTCTCTTTCTATAGCAGGGGTCTTCAACCTTTTCTTTCCCAGGGAACCCTCCCAGGCAAACCGGAGACCCAGGGACCCCTTTCATACATTAGCAAAATAGCATTTTTTTCACATCTTGTCTTTTCAAGGTGAATGATAATATCCAGGAGAAGTATTTTAACCGTACCGCAACTGGGAATGGTATATGGTAGATAGGAAGGTCAAAAAAATGAACAACTATCACAACTCAGGATATGACCCAAATGCAGACACAGGAGCGGATAGTTTGGTTCTCATAGTATGTATTATAACAAATGTATTATAACAAAGGGACAGGCAAAGGGCAGGTAGAGGTTCGTAATCCAAGGCAGAGTCAATCATGGAGAGAACGGCAGGCAGGCTCAGGGTCAGGACAGGCAGAAAGGTCGGAACCCGGGAAGACTAGAAAACCAGAACTTGAAAAACAGGAAATACACTGGTAAGACCTGACAAAACAAGACAAACTGGCAAGAGTCAAACAGAAAACGCAGGTATAAATACACAGGGGATAATGGGGAAGAATAGGAGACACTTGGTGGGGGGTGGAGACAAGCGCAAGACAGGTGAAAAAGATCCCGGTGTGACAACCCCCACACCTCAGGGGCTCCACCTGGCGTCCTAACCAGGCACATACCTGGTGAGTCCATATAACGTATTATGTGATTTGTTAAACCAAATTTACTTCTGAACTAATTTAGTCATACCTAAACAAATGGGGAAAATACTTATGTAACGACTATATTTTAGTCATTTAATTGTTATTAATTTGTAAATATATATAGACACATACATAGAAATGTTCACTTTGACAGAGTATTTTGTGGAGATCAATGTAAAAACAAAAAGTAATTAAATCTATTTCAATCCCACAAGTTCAAGGGGGTGTACTTTCTATTGGCACTGACTGTACATTGTACTGTCAAATGCATATTGCCACCTAATGGTGAAATAGTAATACACCCCAAGCTATAATAACAATTTACTGTATGCATCCACTTTCTTATAGCAGCCCTTCAAATACAGTAACTCTGGGCCTGTATATTTAATATTAAATGAGGACAGGAATCAAATGTACCTTTGAAAGGTTTCTCAGCTAAACTGTATCCATTTGTCAGCTTTTCCTCTTCCCATCCTAATGTCGACACACTGTAAAGGGATGGTTCCTCCCACTGACTGGAGACTGGAGAGGACCGTTTGAACAAGAAGAGAAAGCTGAGGGCTTTGTGAGGATATAGGGAGTGACGGACCACTGACGTGAGCGATGGATGACTCTTCCTGGACAGAAATAAGGCAATGTTCTATAAAACTCAGGTATTGGATCTAGTCTAGCCGCTAGATGGCCCTCCATGATGGATCCAGCTCTCAGCCCCAGAGCTCTCTCAGCTAATATATCTTCTTTATCAGTGGCCTTCCATGTGGTCATGGTGAAAGGGAATTACAATCCTCCTTGGCTGGTTGATGGGAGGTAAATCAATGATATCATCTTTAAACAGAGCAGGTCGCTGGAGATGTTTTTTGGGGGTGCTGCACTAGCCTATAGATTCGAGGAACACATAGCTCTGAAAATGGAAACTTTTGAGAGATGGTCTTGGGTGAAACTGATCACTCATGCAGTATACTTCTTGAATCTCCCAATTTTACCAATAGACTATTGAACAATTTACATAGGATAGAGAGAAGAGATCTTGGTTTTCATGTTCACCCAAAAGGTCAATCTAACGCATTGATACAATGCTTTTAATTGCTTTTAAATGTAATTTATTTCAATAGCGTCATGCAATGTTCAAAGAAGATATTCTATTCAGATAGTCTACTACCCTCATCAGCAGTCACAGAATCATGTCCATGAATTGACTGAACAGTTGCTACTATAAAAACGAACGTTACATTATAGAGAATAATTGTTTCATATGTTTTACATGCAATTAGAACGTGTACATGTACTTACCCCTCTGATAATGTGCGATATTAGAAATGCTTTAACAAACGTTATGATCAGCGTCTCGTCAGCCGCTTTAAACTTCCGCATCATGTGATTGCGGAAGTAACTTCACTCTGCGGGTTCAGAGTTCCGCCTCTAAACTAGCTAGCTGAATAAATGGTTATCCCTCTACCCAAAACAAACGACTTTCCTTTTTATAAGTCCCATTTGGAATATAGCAGCAATTCACTATTGAATTCTGCAGTAGATATTTAAGGAAACATGGCTGGACGTCTACCGGCTTGTGTAGTTGACTGTGGCACAGGGTAAGTAGCATGTGCTAATGCTAATAATTGATTAGCTAGCTAACTAATTTATTGGCTTTAGCTAGATGCACCCAGACATGGCATACACGTTGGGCGTGCAAAATAAATAAATCAAGACAGCTAGCTAGTCAGCAACAGCATTTATTTGCTTCATTTCGTTTAATCTAGCCAGCAAACTACTTAGTTAACCATTTTAGGTGCAAGAAGATAGCTTGCTAGTAGCTAATTTCCATCAGTGTCCCCCACTCGTTAGAAGTTACATTAGCAGTATGCATTGCCTTTAATCTGTTACTGTAGTCTACGTAAAATGTATGTTTTAATTTGTGGAAGCTTATATCTGGCATAGTCCATAAAGAGTCATGCCACCCTTTAGATGAGTTTTCGGTTACCACCAACTGAATCTTGCTCTGCTCTGACACCATTACGATCTATATAACCTACTGAACTTTCTCATGCAATGCATTTGTTGTAGGTACACAAAGATTGGATATGCTGGAAACACGGAGCCACAGTTTATTGTTCCTTCATGTAAGTATTTCTGTGTCACACAGCATCGGTTCCGAACTCGGTGCACGTTTTGGTTTTTGCCCTAGTACTAAACAGCTGATTCAAATAATCAACTGATCATCAAGCTTTGATAATTTGAATCACCTGTGTAGTGTTAGGGCAAAAAAAACACCCCTTGGGGTCCCGAGGACCGAGTTTGGGAAACGCTGTCCTACAGTCTTCTAATGATAATGTACTATGCCCATTCATATGTAGCCCTTGATCATGACTATCAGTTCCTTTCCATTACACGGGTCATTGGACGAAGGTGTCTTCTGTACTGAGGAGTTTTGTTAAGAATCACGAAGCTCTGTCTGAACATTAACACGCATCGCTTGCAGTACGGTTTTGGCAGCATTAAAGACCTTTTTATATTTTATATCAGCGATAAATAATAATGAAAGAAAATAGGTTTAGGGTTCCCACACGGCCATATTTCCATGTTACAGCGCTTGTTTATGGAAAACAGAGAGAATAAAGAGTGGGCTACCTGTGCTAAATAGCTATCTGCTTCTTCCGAACACTTGTGTGTAAACGGAAGACGGACGCCACAAATGTTTTGTCACTGATAAATATGGTCAGCTGCAGCTGTGTTAAAACAGTGTACATCCTGCATTTTGATGTGATATGAAAGTAGAGGGATTTATGTTTTTAGAACCATACCGCAATTGAGAATCGATTCACGTTTAGATGGATTATTTGGTTGTTTTGGCTTCCAGAGCTAATTCGCCATTTAAACAGAAAATCCTTGGTCTATAAGCCAAATAATGGAGCCTAACTCATAAGGCGGACATACTGTATGGTCATTAGTTAAATGAATCTGCTGAAAGCATTTTGGTATCGGTCCTTCCTGTTTTTCTTATCTGATTGGAGTGCTCAATGGAAGTAGGCGAACACGCCTAATTCAACAAAATTGTAAAACTACAAAGTTTGAGTTGGCTGCCTTCCTCTAGCAATGAGTCATCCAGTGGACCCTAAATGACAATGCTAGCTTGTTAGAGGCACCATAGACTAGTTATTCAGAGACAAAAATGGTTTGTGTTTATCCATTTTCAATTATCTTAGCCTATTCACTTGTTTTCAGTACTTGAAACTGTCCAGACACAGCTTGAAAGGAAGCTAGTCCAGCCTATATCCAGTGTTATGGCTCCATAGCAGAAGTCCCCTTGTGCTCCTGCTGACTAGAATAACGGACAAACTTGCTACGGCTTGCTAAGGACTTGAAGTAGCCAGTAGATAGATGACATGTGCACGTTTAGAAGCCTGGATGGATGACACAGAGGCTACAAGGAAGTAGTTGAGGGAACAATGTTCATCGTCCGACATTATAATAATATATAATGTATGCCATTTAGCAGACACTTTTATCAAAATCGACTTGCAGTCACGCGTGCATAAACCGGGCCACACGTACATAAACCAAAGTGATCAACTTTTTCAATGAAGTCACATTATGCAGGATAGTTAAAGGCCCAATGCAGCTGTTTTTATGTCAACATCAAATCATTTCTGGGTACAATTAAGTACCTTACTGTAATAGTTTTCCATAAAAATAGTAAAAAAGAAACAAATGTCTTTTAAGCAAAAGATTATAATTCTCAAGCAATAATTTTGCTAGGACTGTTTGGGTGTAGCCTGAGCAGGGGCGGAACAACTGAAAACTAGCTGTTATTGGCAAAGTGGTTTGGAACTCTTTTGTTCTATTAACTTATTTACCATCTCGTGATGTCACCAGACAAGCCGTAACTCCATCCATGCAAAACCTGCTGATTTAGAATGTCCTGTGTCTAATGTATTTTCAAATCGAAAGAGAACGGTGGCTCTCTCCCAGAAGCTTAGCTGGTGCGTAAAAAACATAAATTCAGACAAAGGGGTGTAATTGGTTCACACTCAAAAAGTTGTCGGATAAAGCTTACTTCATTATTCAATGGTGTGAAAATAATTCAAAACATCAAATAACTTTTAGTTGAAAACGACATATGCGACATTGATATTAGTCAAACATTTATTCCAGCGATAACATTGACTAAAAAGCTCAAGTAGGTTTAATTTGGTCATAAAGTCAGTATCGTCCAAAACAGAGTTTTGTGAAATTTGTGTTCAAGAGTTCGTCATGATTTAAGGATTTGGTTTTGATTTCAACAATGCTCATTACCACAGGATATCCAGTCATATGGCAGACCACAGACAACGAGACAAACTTGCACAGCGGCTCGGACTTTGTTTACATAAAACAAGACATCACAAAATGTTTTACTTGAGAAATACTGCATCAAACACCTTAGCTAGATGTAAAACTGCGCGACTAAAAGCTCCTCTGCAAAAACGTCAAAGTAAATATTTCTCGAGCTATTTTACGGTGAATTCCAGACCACTCCGTCGCCCCTACCAACTCGCTCAGAGGGTGTCCATTGTCACCTGTTGCTGACTACTCAGAGCGAGACTTTCAGTGGCAAGGGGTTCAATAAACCAACTTTAGGATGCACACTTGTGACTTGAATGATGCAATTCATGTGCCACATTCAAATAATAATAAAAAACATGAAATTCCAAATAACAAATCCCCTCCACCTATTTACAAGATGTGAACCTCTAACATTTAATTTGGGAGGTATTCCATTTGTTACATGTCATGTTTTAAATCGGTTGAAAACAAATGCATGTGTCATGTAATTAAAGTCTTGATGTTTCAATCAACAATGTCCAAACCATATCTAGGCTGGTACTAAGGATTGATGGCGTTGAATCTTCCTAAACTTCAGGTATTGCCATCAAAGAGTCAGCCAAGGTTGGAGACCAAGCCCAGCGCAGGATGACGAAGGGGGTGGACGATCTGGACTTTTACATCGGTGACGAGGCAATAGACAAACCAAATTATGCAACAAAGGTACATTGCATTTTCCAGTGATGGGAGGTCTACTTAAAGGCTAACCTGTAGGCTCTACATACATTTTTGGACTTATATTCTAAAGTAATTAATATAATGAATTTATAACTTCCTCATAAGCTTGGTTCAACTGGCATATCCCATCAGAACTGAAATATAATCTTGTTTTTACTCCAATGTTTGTAAAACATGATGAAACCTACTATGTTGGATGGTCAGTCCTTGCAACCATATCTCTATCTATACATTTTAGAGTGGTTACATTTCTACAACCCATTAGTCAGATTTTTACTGAAACTGTCAGGAGAGTTTGCTTTATTGTTTCAACTGTAGATTGCTATGTAAATTTAAAGTCTTGCGGAATGCCTGTTAGACCTAATAGAACTGGAAAAATAATGTGTGTGTGGTTGTTCCCCTTGTTACAGTGGCCCATTCGTCATGGGATCGTGGAAGACTGGGATCTCATGGAGAGGTTCATGGAACAGGTCATCTTCAAGTATCTGAGGGCAGAGCCCGAGGACCACTACTTCCTCTTGGTACGTTCATAACATGCACATTAGTGTGGAAATTATGCTACCTAGTAGCAGGAACCTATGGGATTTGTACTTTTCTTCTCCACAGACAGAGCCCCCTCTGAATACCCCTGAAAACAGAGAGTACACAGCAGAGATTATGTTTGAGTCCTTCAATGTTCCAGGTCTTTACATCGCTGTACAGGTAAATCCTCTCTACGTTCTATGTTGGTTCTATTTAATCTCTTCCATGCACCTCTTCATGGTCAAGTCAAACTTGATTTCGAATGCATTATCACAACTCTCAATATACTTCACAGAGAAAATTAGGGTGTCCATGAGGTGTCTGTGAAACCTCTGGGTGGATCTCAGTTCTGGGACCCTTTTCAAAACAGGAGTAGGAGTGCTGATCTAGGATCAGATCTCCCCACTGACTATATGTAATCTTATTGATCATGATCTAAAAGGCTAAACTGATCCTAGATTAGCACTCCTGATCTGAGACTCTTTGAATACATGTTGTAATCATTAGTGGAAAGTGACACGGTCTGTGTTTTCCTTGTCAGGCGGTCCTGGCGCTGGCAGCCTCATGGACCTCCAGACAAGTGGGCGAGAGGACCCTGACGGGGACAGTGATTGACAGCGGTGACGGGGTCACCCACGTCATCCCAGTGGTGGGTACATGCCTTCGATCATCATTCCATGTAGTCTTTACTAGAACTGGGTCATGTTTAGTAGGTAGCAAATGATTTGAAGCAAAGTGAAATGGGGAGGAACTTCCCGAATTTGTCCAACAAGAACACATTTTCTTAATCTGTTGCAAAAGTTTGGAACGGTGTGCCCTACTGAACACTACTCGAATGTATTCGACCTACAGTTGAATTCGGAAGTTTACATACCTTAGCCAAATACATTTAAACTCAGTTTTTCACATTTCATCCTCGTAAAAATTCCCTGTTTAGGTCAGTTAGGATCACCACTTTATTTTAAGAATGTGAAATGTCAAAATAATAATAGAGAGAATGATTTATTTCAGCTTTTATTTCTTTCATTACATTCCCAGTGGGTCAGAAGCTTACATACACTCAATTAGTATTTGGAAGCATTGCCTTTAAATTGGGTCAAACATTTTGGGTAAGCTTCCACAAGCTTCCCACAATAAGTTGGGTGAATTTTGTCCTCCTTGCTCGCACACGCTTTTTCAGTTCTGCTCACAAGTTTTCTATAGGAATGAGGTCTGGACTTTGATGGCCACTCCAATACCTTGACTTTGTTGTCCTTAAGGGTCATTGTCCATTTGGAAGACCCATTTGCGACCAAACTTTAACTGATGTCTTGAGATGTTGCGTCAATATATACATGATGCCTTCTATTTTGTGAGAAGTGCACCAGTCCCTCCTGCAGCAAAGCACCTCCACAACATGATGCTGCCACCCGCATGCTTCACGGTTTGGATGGTGTTCTTCGGCTTGCAAGTGTCCCCCCTTTTCCTCCAAACATAACGATGGTCATTATGACCAAACAGTTTTATTTTTGTTTCATCAGATCAGAGGACATTTCTCCAAAAAGTACGATCTTTGTCCCCATGTGCAGTTGTGAACCGTAGTCTGGCTTTTTTATGGCGGTTTTGGAGCAGTGGCCTCTTCCTTGCTGAGCGGCCTTTCAGGTTATGTCGATATAGGACTCGTTTTACTGTGGATAGATGCTTTTGTACCGGTTTTCTCCAGCATCTTCACAAGGTCCTTTGCTCTTGTTCTGGGATTGATTTTCACTTTTTGCACCAAAGTACATTAGTCTCTAGGATACATAATGAGTCTCCTTCCTGAGCGGTATGATGGCTTCGTGGTACCATGGTGTTTATACTTGCGTACTATTGTTTGTACAGATGAACGTGGTACCTTCAGGCGTTTGGAAATTGCTCCCAAGGATGAACCAGATTTTTTTCCTGAAGTCTTGGCTGATTTCTTTTGATTTTCCCATGATGTCAGGCTAAGAAGCACTGAGTTTGAAGGTAGGCCTTGAAATACATCCACAGGTACACCTCCAATTGACTCAAATTATGTCAATTAGCCTATCAGAAGCCATGACATAATTTTCTGGAATTTTCCAAGCTGTTTAAAGGCACAGTCAACTTAGTGCATGTAAACTTCTGACCCACTGGTATTGTGATACAGTGAATTATAAGTGAAATAATCTGTCTGTAAACAATTGTTGGAAAAATTACTTGTGTCATGCACAAAGTAGATGTCCTAACCAACTTGCCAAAACTATAGTTTGTTAAAACAAACAATTTGTGTAGTGATTGAAAAACGAGTTTTAATGACTCAAACCTAAGTGTATGTAAACTTCCAACTTCCAACTATTGCTAACACATACATGGTAACGTATTACATTCCTGTATGAGTGATAATGGATTGTGTGGTTGATTGGTGTTGTGTTTTCTTCCAGGCGGAAGGCTACGTAATCGGTAGCTGTATAAAGCACATCCCCATCGCTGGTCGAGACATCACCTACTTCACCCAGCAGCTGCTGAGAGAGCGGGAGGTGGGCATCCCACCAGAGCAGTCATTGGAAACAGCCAAAGCCGTCAAGGTACCTACACATTTCTAACTTTTTGTTCCCTACACAAACCGAAGGAATTAATAAATGTATTATTTGTGAGCATTTCTCAGGTTCAACAGCAGAGGTCAGTATTGCTGCACCATTGACCAGAGATGTACAGTCACAGATCATGACTCCTTCTTGTTAACTCTTCGGCATCTACCCAGTGTCTTATGTACACTTGTTTATGACTTACAATTGATAACGATTCCATATTGTGTTCCAGGAAAGGTTCAGTTATGTCTGCCCTGACCTGGTGAAAGAGTTCAACAAGTACGATACGGACGGCTCTAAGTGGATCAAGCAGTACACGGGCATCAACTCCATCAGCAAGAAGGAGTTCACCATCGACGTGGGCTACGAGCGCTTCCTCGGCCCCGAGATCTTCTTCCACCCAGAGGTATGATCCCATTGATTTTCAATATATATGATTGTGCTTGTATTATGTAATGTATCTATTGCTGAGCGATTTTAGTGCTTTTTGGTTTGATTATTAAAACATATTTTGGTTTCTAAATTTAAAAAAAACATTAAATCCATTGTGCTGTATGTGGGTTGAATACTGTAACACAGAATAAAACAATTAATAAAAGTCTCATGATGGTAGTGGCCGCCCATTACTGCTTATCACCTATAACCATAATTTATTCACATTACTTTACTTTAATAAAATATTTCAGTTGTGTATATTACATTTGTTTTATTTGATGACTTTATTATTTAATTCCAAGTCACCATCTCTTTAGAGTTGATGCTCATGCTGTCTGACAAAATAACTATTTTGTAGTTCTTCAAAGTAAATTAGGCATATTTTAATGACTGCTGAATACCAACTATCAATCACTTAGATCATGTATATGCAGGTAGAGATATACTATATATACAAAAGTATGTGGACAACCCTTCAAGTTAGTGGATTCGGCTATTTCAGCCACAACCGTTGCTGACAGGTGTATAAAATTGAGCACACCGCCATGCAATCTCCATAATACAAAACATTGGCAGTAGAATGGCCTTACTGCAGAGCTTGGACTTTCAACGTGGCACCGTCATAGGATGCCACCTTCCCAACATGTCAGTTCGTCAAATGTCTGCCCTGCTAGAGCTGTGCCGGTCAACTGTAACTGCTGTTATTGAGAAGTGGAAACATCTAAGAGCAACAACGGCTCAGCCGTGAAGTGGTAGGCCACACAAGCTCACAGAACGGGACCACCATGTGCTGATGCGCGTAAAAATCATCTGTCCTTGGTTGCAACACCCACTACTGAGTTCCAAATTGCCTCTAGAAGCAATGTCAGCACAATAACTGTTTGTCGGGAGCTTCATGAAATGGGTTTTGATGGCCGAACAGCTGCACACAAGCCTAAGATCACCATGCGCAATGCCAAGCGTCTGCTGGAGTAGTGTATAGCTCGCCACCATTGGACTCTGGAGCAGGGAAAATTAGTTCTCTGGAGTGAATCACACTTCACCATCTTGCAGACCGACAAACAAATCTGGGTTTGGCGGATGCCAGGAGAACGTGGCAACAGTTTGGGAAGGCCCGTTCCTTTTTTCAGCATGACAATAGCCCCGTGCACAAAGCAAGGTGCATACAGAATTTTTTTGGGGAGATCGGTGTGGAAGAACTTGACAGGCCTGCACAGAGCCCTGACGTCAACCCTATCGAACACTATTGGGATGAATTGGAACGCCGACTGCATGCCAGGCCTAATCGCCCAACATCAGTGCCCGACCTCACTAACGATCTTGTGGCTAAATGGAAGCAAGACCATGCAGCAATGTTCCAACATCTAGTGGAAAGCCTTCCCAGAAGAGTGGAGGTTGTTATAGCCTCAAAGGGTGGACCAACCCCATATTAATGCCTACGATCTTGGAATGAGATGTTCGACGAGCATGTGTCATATAGTGTAACTCGCCAAGTAACAGCTGCTCTCTATATCACCTCACGACCACGCATTCTTCTCTGTTCGGTAGCAAGCATAAAGTAAACTGATTGGACAAGTAGATGCACAGTGGATTATGGTCATTGTAGTTAATTACCATGTTTTTATGTGCTAACCTATGTGGAATATTGGCCTGTTGTAAACTCCCTACTACATTGCACGGGTCAGGCTAGATCTGATTTATTTCTAGAGAAACTGTGCAATGTGCAGCACTGAGCTCCCAGGAGAGAACTGAACTGACGTTGGTCAATTAGTTGTTTAAAAGAAAAATAACTGACATTTCTGTTAATAACATTGGTTGTACTGTATTATACTTTTCTCCTCCCCCAGTTTGCCAACCCTGACTTCACCCAGCCCATCTCAGAGGTTGTTGATGAGGTCATTCAGAACTGCCCTATTGACGTCAGACGTCCCCTCTATAAGGTACGCCTGTGGAGTTCAAGTTCGTTTTATTTCATTCACATGACAGGCGCCAAGAACGTTGTGTTTGACAATATAAAAGCAGCCCTCGTGATTTATTAAAACGATACATTTATGCCACATACTGAGACTCGTCTCCATCCAGAAATTACGAGGATGAAATGGGTTTTACTTTCTAAATGATCTATTCAGGAGTATTTCAAGGGTCCTTGTCTGTTGCTATGCAGAACATTGTGCTCTCTGGAGGCTCCACTATGTTCCGAGATTTTGGCCGTCGTCTGCAGAGGGACCTGAAAAGGACAGTGGACGGCAGACTGAAACTCAGTGAGGAACTGAGCGGTGGCAAGCTGAAGGTGAGAACTGATTTACATTTGACCTCGTCAGCTGAAGCACTCTTGTAGGGATGCTACATCTTTATGGGTGTTGTGGCTCCTAAAATGTTCAAAATGATGTCATATTTTGCATTTCCAGCATAATCATAGGTCATTATTGAGGAAATAACACCAATGTTTCATGTTCTTTTGCCAGCCCAAACCCATCGACGTGCAAGTCATCACTCACCACATGCAGAGATACGCTGTTTGGTTTGGCGGGTCCATGTTGGCATCAACTGTGAGTTCTAAAACTTAGAGGGGTCTTTGTCTGTTAACTCATGTTACTATCAGAAATATATATTCTACTGATGTAAAAGCTTAAGACAGACACTTGGAGGCTTTGTTAGCCTTGGTTAGAATATAAAATTGGAAACTTGAAAGGAAAAGTGTACACCAACAAATAATAACGGTCATATCTACTCTTTCCTCAGCCGGAATTTTACCAAGTGTGCCACACCAAAAAAGACTATGAGGAGATCGGACCGAGCATCTGCCGCCATAACCCTGTCTTTGGGGTCATGTCTTAAAAAGGACTTCCCTCAGTTATCACTGGAGCTTGCAGTTGGAGCAGAATGGAATGGAATGGAATGGAGTGGACGGACAGATGGTCGCTGCTTAATCTAGCCTATTTCCAGGGCTGCGGTTACAGACAAAATACAGGAAGAGAATGACATAGAAATAGAATGACTAGATTCTATCCCTATGGAGAATGACTCATTTATCAACTACAGACCAAACGATCAGGCTGACAAACGGGGGTGAATATCTATGTTAAATAGAAGGAAATGGTGTCTTAAAGCCAAAAGCATTTTCAGAGCAATTGTGTGGACACAGTAATGTGCAAGAACAGGATAATAAAGTGAACTCCTGTATGATTAAGTATGTGCCTGTTATTTCTATGGTATCCACACATACAGCAATTAAGTACATTTGGATTATATTTACTCAATAGCTCTTTTTACAGATGCACTTCTCTGTGTGTTCAAGGGTATAGCTTGTTTATATTTCATATTATTGAGTTTATATATATATATTACGTTAAATTGAAATGACTGTTAGGCCATCATTGCTGTCGAGGATCTCGTGTATTTCAACGCCTACCCACATTCCAATAAAGGCAGACAGATATTTCTATAAATGTGTCTCGATGGTTTTGGCCTGAAATGATTATTTTAATGTTACAAGTGTCTTAAGTCTAGAAGGGCTTTTGATACGTAACTTTCAAAACAAGGTAAACAAAGCAGTAAACTGAAGATGAAATGATATTCAGCAATGGAATCCCCTCCCCCCTCCCTCCCCAATACATTTCAGGGAGTGACTACATCAGGAATTAACATACAATAGACAAATGAGTTGTATATACCAAAGATGGTGGATAAAAAAATGTGCTTAATATGGCTGTTTACCATTTAAAATCAAGGTTCCTTTCTGGCTCAGGGTTCCTCCATTTTGGTCATGTTCCCTTTGCTCAGAAGTTGCATGCATCAACCAATGGTCGTGTGCTCTTAGCTGATAATTAACGATCCAGGTGTTTTAAGATCTGGTATGCGTCAGCAACGCCTGGAAATGGGAACGCCCAATCTCTGGCATGCTCATATAAAAGAGGGAACGCCCACTTACAAAGGCAGGAATTTTTTCAAATGAAAACTGCCCAATAACAGTCAAATCACTTCATTATTACTGTCTGATCACCGCATTTCAAAAAGAGGGCTCGCGATTTTAACCAATCACTGCACATTTGCATCCAAAAATGGTTCAATCAAGCCATAATTTTCCCTCACCAATGCAATTTTGTGACACATTGGACAGAAATCACTGCAAAATGTCAGAATTGCCGGAGCAAAAAAGCACCAATGATGTTGCATTCATAACCAACAGGAGATGATAATTATTTGTAAATACCAGTTGGCTGTATTTACGTGCTTGAACTAGTTGAGAAACATTGATTGGCTAATGGCAATACATTATCATGCTCGTAAAGACATTATAGTGTTCAAAAACCATATTAATAGATTTTTTTCAAAAATAATGTTTTGTTGGTACATTTAAAATGCTGTTATTGAGGTCATTTTCTAGTAGTTGACGTCAGAGGTCAGCATGTGGGAGAACTCTGTGCTCAGGAATGATGGTGGTTTCAAGACAACTGGGAACTCAAAAAATACATATAAGGTACAATCATGACATCAGTGATCTTCTGGTTGTAAAGTCGGAGCTCTAGCAAGATGCCAAGTTTCCAACTTGGAATTCAGAGTTGACCGCTCAATATGAAGGAGCTCGAACTCCGTTGATGACAACTCAAAACAAATTTTCCCAGTCACTGAAGTAGGAAGTCAGAGATTTCCGAGTTCCAAGATCCAAGTAGCCAGTTGTTTTGAACACGGCATGCAGGGGCGTTCAAGTGGATTATTCCCAGTCGTATGTGGTAATACCACCTTCCCAGTTAGTTGAGACCGCAGCATAAATTTTTTTAAAACTTGACCAATAGAGTCAATTTTAAACTTGCCTAATAATTGCAATTAAATATGGCTCCTGGAACATGAATATGTCAACATAAATGGACGGACGGACGGACGGGACTCTAAAAACTGCAATATTCTCTGCTTTTCTGAAACATGGCTCTCGGACAAGATACCCCCCATGGCTATCCAACTCGATGGATTCTCCATTCACCAGGCGGACAAGACAGTGGAGTTGGGGACATCTAGGGGGGGAGGGGTTTTCCTCTACATCAACACCAACTGGTGTGCTAACTCCAGCGCGGTGGAAGTGCCGACCCACTGTTCACCTGTCTTGGAATACCTGATGGTCAAATGCCGACCCTTTTACCTCCCAAATTTCAGCTGTAATTGTGACTGTTCTATACATTCCACCTCAGTACAGGAAAATAACAAGCTGCCACTTAACGAACTGTACAAGGCTATAAACAAGCAAGAAACTCCACATCCAGAGGCTGCTTTTTTTCTTCCCATGTCCGCCATTCGGCAAATCAGATCATGACTCCGTACTCCTGCTTCCTGTTTACAAGCAGAAACTCAAACAGGAAGTTACCCATGACTCGCTCTGTTGAAAATGGTCACCAGAATCAGAGATTATGCTGCAGCTTTGCTAGCGCTGATTTGAATATGCTTTGAGACTCCACTAACCAACTCTGTCACTGGCTTCGTTAGAAAATGTATCGGCAATGTTGTCCCCACGGTGAGGGTTCGCTGCTTCCCCAATCAAATGCCCTTGATTAACACAGAGGTTGGCGCTAAACTAAAGGACAGTGCAACCGCACACAGAACTATCGTAGACAACCCCGAGGCTATGGCAGAGGACAGGAATAAGTACAAGAAGTCCCGCTATGACTTCCGCAGAGTCATCAAATGTGCAAAAGGACAATATAGGAATAAGGTGGAATCAAAGTACACAGGCTCCGACGCCCGCCACACGTGGCAGGGACTACAGTCCTTTACGGATGGCAAATGAAGACCCAACCGTGATCTGCTCAACAATGCCTCCCTACCAGACGATCTCCATGCATTTTATGCATGCTTTGACAACAACAAGATCGTGCCAGGTGTGAGGGCCCTCACCGACCGTGTGGATTGGGTGATCTTGCTCTCCGAGGCCAATGTGAGAAAAGTCTTTAATCAGGTCAACATCCGCAAGGCCAAGGGACCCAATGGTATTCCGGGGTGCATTCTCGGAGCATGCGCAGAACAGCCTCTCCCTGTCCCAGACTGTAATCCCCACATATTTTAAGATGACCACCATTATTCCTGCCCATAAGAACTATCGCCCTGTAGCACTCATTTCTGTAATCATGAAGTGCTTTGAGAGGCTGGTTATGGCACAGATTAACTCCACCATCCCAGACACCCTAGACCCACTCCAATTTGCATACCGCCCCCAACAGATCCATAAATGACACAATCTCAATTGCACTCCATACTGCCCTCACCCACCTAGATAAGAGGAATACCTACGTTGCATTCAGAAAGTATTCAAACCCCTTGACCTTTTCAATATTTTGTTACCTTAGCCGTATTCTAAAATTGATGAAATTGTTTATTTTTTATCATCAAATTACACACAATACCACATAATGACAGAGCAAAAACTGTCTTCTTGGGTATGATGCTACAACATTGGCAAACCTGTATCTGGTATGTTTCCCATATTATTCTGTACAGATCCTCTCAAGCTCTATAAGGTTGGATGGGGGGCATTGCTGCACAGCTATTTTCAGGTCTCTCGGGTTCAAGTCCGCACTCTGGCTGGGCCACTCAAGGACATTCAGAGACTTGTCCCGAAGCCACTTCTGCATTGTCTTGGCTGTGTGCTTAGGGTCGTTGTCCTGTTGGAAGGTGAACCTTTGCCCGAGTCTGAGGTCCTGAGAGCTCTGAAGCAGGTTTTCATCAAGGATCTCTCTGTACTTAGCTCCCTTCATCTTTCCCTTGATCCTGACTAGTTCCCAGTCCCTGCCGCTGAAAAACATCCCACAGCATAATTCCTCCAGACGTGACACCTTGCATTCAGGCCAACGAGTTCAATGTTGCTTTCATCAGACCAGAGAACCTTGTTTCTTTAGGTGCCTTTTGGCAAACTCTATGCAGGCTTTCATGTGCCTTTTACTGAGGAGTGGCTTCCGTCTGGCCACTCTGCCATAACGGCCTGATTGCTGGAATACTGCAGAGATGGTTGTCCTTCTGGAAGGTTCACCAATCTCCCCAGAGGAACTCTGGAGCTCTGTCGGAGTGACCATCGGGTTCTTTGTCACCTCGCTGACCGAGGCCTTTCTCCCCCGCTTGCTCAGTTTGGCCGGGTGGCCAGCTCTAGGAAGAGTATTGATGGTTTCAAACAAATTCCTTTAAAGAATGATGGAGGTTCCTGTGTCCTCGGGGACCTTCAATGCTGCAGAAATGTTTTGCTACCCTTCTCCAGATCTGTGCCTCGACACAATCCTGTCTCGGAGCTCAACGGACAATTCCTTTTGACCTTATGGCTTGGTTTTTGCACTGACATGCACTGTCAACTGTGGGACTTTATATAGAGACGCGTGTGCCAATCAATTGAATATACCAAAGGTGGATTCCAATCAAGTTTTAGAAACATCTCAAAGATGATCAATGGAAACAGGATGCAGTTTAGCTCAATTTCGAGTCTCATAGTAAAGGGTATGAATACTTACAGTAGAATTTTGACTGGCTGCAATCACTGTGCTGTGGTAGGAAGGCCTGGAAAATCGCTAAAGACTCCAGCCACCCAAGCCATAGACTATTCTCTCTGCTTCTGCACAGCAAGTGGTATCGGTGCATCAAGTCTGTCACCCACAGGCTCTTGAACAGCTTCTAACCCCAAGCAATAAGACTGATAAATTGCTAACAGAATCGCTACACACACTATCTGAGTTGACCTTACTGACCTTTTAGTTTTAGTTTTGCACTGACTCCATGCACACTCACACACTCACTCCATCATCTGCTCACTCACACATAATAAGCACGTACATTTATCCTGACTCAACAATCACGCACACCCACTCACATACAAGCTGCTGCTGCTGCTGCTACTCTGTTAATCTTATATCCTGTTGCCTAGTCACCTTACCCCGATACATGTCTACCTCCATCACTCCAGTATCAACCTGTTCAACCTCTCTTTCGTATCATCTGAGATTCCCATAGATTGGAAAGTTGCCGCAGTCATCCCCCTCTTCAAAGGGGGAGACACTCTAGACCCAAACTGCTACAGACCTATATCTCTTCTACCCTGCCTTTCTAAGGTCTTCGAAAGACAAGTTAACGAACAGATTACCGACCATTTCAAATCCCACCGTACCTTCTCCGCTATGCAATCTGGTTTCAGAGCTGGTCATGGGAGCACCTCAGACACGCTCAAGGTCCTAAACGACATCATAACCGCCATCGATAAGAGACATTAACTGTGCAGCCGTATTCATCGACCTGGCCAAGGCTTTCGACTCTGTCCTCCAGATGAGCTTCAATGCCATACAACTCTCCTTCCGTGGCCTCCAACTGCTCTTAAATGCAAGTAAAACTAAATGCATGCTCTTCAACCGATTGCTGCCCGCACCTGCCCACCGTTCTGACTTAGATTATGTGGACAACTACAAATACCTAGGTGTCTGGTTAGACTGTAAACTCTCCTTCCAGACTCACATTAAACATCTCCATTCCAAAATTAAATCTAGAATCAGCTTCCTATTCTGCAACAAAGCAGCCTTCATTCATGCTGCCAAACATACCCTCGTAAAACTGACTTTCCTACCGATCCTCGACTTCGGCGATGTCATTTACAAAATAGCCTCTAACACTCTACTCAACAATAATATAATAATAATATATGCCATTTAGCAGACGCTTTTATCCAAAGCGACTTACAGTCATGTGTGCATACATTCTATGTATGGGTGATCCCGGGAATCGAACCCACTACCCTGGCGTTACAAGCGCCATGCTCTACCAACTGAACTACAGAAGGACCACAACAAATTGGATGCAGTCTATCACAGTGCCATCCGTTTTGTCACCAATGCCCCATATATTACCCACCACTGCGACCTGTACGCTCTTGTTGGCTGGCCCTTGCTTTATACTCAACGCCAAACCCACTGGCTCCAGGTCATCTGCAAGTCTCTGCTAGGTAAAGCCCCACCTTATCTCAGCTCACTGGTCACCATAGCAGCACCCACCCATAGCACGCGCTCCAGCAGGTATATCTCACTGGTCACCCCCAAAGCCAATTCTTCCTTCGGCCGCCTCTCCTTCCAGTTCTCTGCTGCTAGTGACTGGAATGAACTGCAAAAATCACTAAAGCTGGAGACTCTTACCTCGCTCACTAGCTTTAAACACCAGCTATCAGAGCAGCTCACAGATCACTGCACCTGTACATAGCTCATCTGTAAATAGCCCATCCAATCTACCTCATCCCCATACTGTAATTATTTATTTATTTTGCTCCTTTGCACCATATGTATCTCTACTTGCACACTCATCGCCTGTACATTCTACCATTCCAGTGTTTAATTGCTATATTGTAATTATTTTGCCACCACAGCCTATTTATTGCCTTTACCTCTCTTATCCTACCTCTTTTGCATATGCTGTATATAGATTTTTCTACCGTATTATTGACTGTATGTTTGTTTATTCCATGTGTAACTCTGTGTTGTTGTATGTGTCGAACTGCTTTGCTTTATCTTGCCAGGTCGCAGTTGCAAATGAGAACTTGTTCTCAGCTAGCCTACCTGGTTAAATAAAGGTGAAATAAAAAAAATAAAAAAGAATCCCTGCACATTGTAAATATGGTATTGGAAATGACCATGTATATAGTATGCTTACTTACTTATTGTGTTTTTCATATTTAGGTAGTATTTTCTTGTAATATTATATTGTTATTGATCATTGCATTGTTGGGTTTTGAGTTAGCAAGAAAGGCATTTCACTGTACTTGTGCATGTGACATGAAAACATGAAACTACTGTCCTCCAAGCTCATCACTAAGCTCAGGACCCTGGGACTGAACACATCCCTCTGCAATTGGATCCTGGACTTCCTGACGGTCACACCCAAGTGGTGAGCGTAGGCAACAACACATCCGCCACACTGACCCTCAACACAGAGGCCCCTCAGGGGTGCGTGCTTAATCTTTTCCCGAACTCCCTGTTCACCCATGACTGCTTGGCCACGCACGACCCCAAAACCATCATTACGTGTGCTGATGACACGATGGTGTTAGGCCCAATCACCAACGACGCTGTGACCTGGTAGTGTGCTGCGTTGAAAACAACCTTTTCCTCAACGTCGACAAGATAAATGAGCTGATCGTGGACTACAGAAAACGGAGGACCGTGCACGCCACCATCTACATCGACTGGGCTGTAGCAGAGCTTGTCAAGAACTTAAAGTTCCTCTGTGTCCACATCACTAAGGAATTAACATGGTCCAAACACACACCAACACAGTCGTGAGGAAGGCAGGATGATGCTTTTTCCCCCTCAGGAGACTGAAAAGATATGTCATGGGTCCTCAGATCCTCAAAAATGTCTACAGCTGCACCATCGAGAGCATCTTGACTGGCTGCATCACCGCTTGGAATGGCAGCTACTTGGCTTTTGACCGCAAGCCGCCACAGAGGGTAGTGCGTACGGCCCAGTACATCACTGAGGCTGAGCTCCCTGCCTTCCCGGACCACTAAACCAGGCGGTGTCAGAGGACGGTCCTAAAAATGGTCAAAGATTCCAGAAACCCAAGTCATAGATTCTCTCTGCTGGTAAAAGTCAAGAGGTCTGAATACTTTCCAAAAGCACTGTATGTACATATCGAACTCAATTACCTCGTACCGCTGCACAAAGACTCTGTACTGGTACTGTATATAGGTCATTTATCATGACTAATGGTGTATTTATTCCTTTTGTTTTTAACTTTCTATTATTTTTTCTGTATTGTTGGGAGGGGCCCGATAAAGTAAGCATTTCACTGTTAGTCTACACCTGTTGTTTACGAAGCATGTGACACATACCATTTGATTTGCTCCCGGGTTTAACAAGAAGGCCTTGCTACCGTCCCAGAAGGACAGTCACAGCCCAGCTGGTCGAGAAGACTGTCGTCCTCAACGCCAAAGCTGCGGCTCAAGCCAGTAATGTTGTGTGGCTCACTTGGTAGAGCATGGTGCTTGCAACTCCAGGGTTGTTGGCTTGTTTCTCAACAGGGGACCCGTACGAAAATATATGCATCTGGATAAGAGCGTCTGCTAAATGACTAACATTTAATTGTAACGTGGCAATCCTGAGAGCTTCTCTCTCTCCAAGCTGACGACGTGTATAGTCACCATCACGTGAGAGGAGATTAACGACATGTTTTCATTAAAAACGTTATTTAAATGAGCATATTCAGTTTGATTTCATCCTTCCACCATATGATATAGTCCGGGCAAAAGCAAATAATTTGTTCTGAGATTCTGAAATTGCTAGCCAAACGGCTGGTCGTCAATTCTACTGGCACGGTTGCTATCCATAAGGACATAAGGAGTTCTAAGAAGACAAAAAAAATATTTTATGCAGGCTAGCTGCTTTTCCTTTGCTAGCTAGACAACTAAGGCTGGCACACAATCACATCAAGCAGCTGAAATGACAGAAAACTACGTGCATTTTTGTTTGTTTGACCTTTGTTTGAATAGCCACATTCATTATAATGATTCTGATGAATGAATTCGCCTGGCTCAGAGAAGCTGTCAGTCTCACCACGTTCATTTTCTATGTCAGGGGTTTTCAAACCGGGGTCCGCGTTGGTACTGTGGGTGGTCTGCAAATTGTTTTGGGTTGAAAAATATTTTTTCAGTTTTATTTTGTGGATCAAATGTGTACGTCTTTGCGTCCAGTCTGAAGGAAGTTACAGGTAGTTTCACGAGCCAATGCTAACTAGCATTAGAGCAATGACTGTAGTCTACAGGACCAGGGAAATAGATACTGTAAATGGCTTCATTACCAAAATCTCGAACTATCCCTTTAATATGGAGAAAATTACAGTCATTGGAGCTCATTACAGTATATTTGTTTTAGGGGGCGGGCCGTCTAAGTGGTAATTTTCAGGATAGAAAAACATTTTCAGTGTCAACTTAAATTACCAAAACCAGATAGAAAGCACACATAAAATATATATATTGAACTGCAAAATCTTCTCTCAGATCAATGAAACATTTTCTAGAATTGCAGAAAATGTGCATTACTACAGCAATATTTTCTCTATGCTGCCAAGATACTTTTCTAAAAGACTATGTTAGAGTTTACACTTCCTCTTTCAAAGAACTGTGGGGAGGTCAAATAATGAAACTGTCTACCAAACATATTCATTTTAAAATGTTGATTACTTCTACTTGCTATTATCATTCCCCCAATGACTGTAGATTCAATAGCGCACTGAAGCCTAATGAAGTCGATCAGTCCACCATCAGACTGTTCGGCCTGTCCTGAAGTCATCAGGTGAGAATCGCAACTTTGACCTGTTGGTTGATGATTCTTTTCTGTCTTACTTGGTGGGTGACGGCTATCCAATTGAATCGCTTATCCAAATGTTTGATTGTTCTTACCAGGTCCTGGTTTAATCGTCCAGACGACTTCACATGGTCCACTAGTCCTTTATCTCTCTGGCGTTCCTCCGAGGTTTGTCCAAGAGCAATCTGTGGTGGTGAAGGAAGACACGATACAGTATAAAGACGTAAAAGGGCCTTCTCAAACCCTTTTTTGTTCAAATTGTTCAGGAATTGATCCTTGTCAAAATTGTATTTTGTCTACCCTTCACTGCCTGTCATCTTGAATGTAAATAAATGGGTGCACACATTCAATAGAATCAGGATACAGCTTTGGCAAGTTTTTAATTGTCTTCTTTTTTGAAAGGCTTTTCAGTTTGGCATGGTATTGTTAGTGGGTGTTCACCCTAAATGTTTGGAGATGTGTTTTCTTCTGAACATTACGGAAGGGTTCATTGCTCTGTGCTTTACTAATGTATCATGATCTGTGATAAAGTCAATCAAAGTACTTAACATGACTGTCTTGAGTGAATTATATATACAGGTTTTATTTGAATAGTACACATTTGGAGCTAAAAGCTGAATTGCAGCATAAATAGGCCTACATGCAACCGATTAAACCAAATAGAAGGTAAGTTATCCTATATTCATCTGAATGCAGACTAAAATATATTTTTCAAACACCTACTGACATTCTGTGTACTGTGTAATTTCAACTGAACTGTATCATTCAAATCACAAAACCTGTGTAGAATTTATGCCAGTAATTTGTCTTAGTTACCAGTCCTTTCCAATTGGATGGACTTGTGATTTACCGCCCACCCACACAGACACCCACATCTTCCTGAGCAGCCTCCTAAAAAGCAAAAAGGGTGTAGTGTGTATGCCTCTACATTGAATAAGCGTATTTTCTCTGTGATAGATGCATGCAAAATGGAATGGAATGGAATGTAAACTCCCATAGTGTATTTGTCAAAAACTCTGCCTACTCAAATATTATCATAACCATATCATCAAAGACCATGAAGATTTAGGTGCTGGGATTTAGAATGTTAGACTGCAATGAGTACCCCTTTCCTGAATTAAATGACCTAAAGCGTCCACTTTGGCCTCATGGGTGGAATGCTATTAATACATTTCATAATTAACAAGGATTATAAATTAAATAAAACTATGAAAAATCCAGTATTTCTGTGTCAATTTTTTTTGTTAATATTTCAGTCTTCTGTGATGTATATAAAGTGTAATATTCAAAGCTACAGGACGAGTAAAAGTCCAGTGCACTGCTTTTGTAATTTTAATGTTTGTTCCTAAATATATACTGAACAAAATTATATACGCAACATGTAACGTTTTGGTCCCATGTTTCATGAGTCTATAAGGACCCAGATTATTTTGCTCAAATTTTGTGCACAAATTTGTTTACATCCCTGTTAGTGAGCATTTCTCCTTTGTAAAGATGATCCATCCACCTGACGGGTGTGGCATATCAAGAAGCTGATTAAGCAGCATGATCATTGCACAGGTGCACCTTGTTCTGGGGACAATAAAAGGCCACTCTAAAATGTGCAGTTTTGCCACACAACAGAATGTCACAGATGTCTCAAGTTTTGAGGGAGTGTGCAATTGGCATGCTGACTGCAGGAATGTCCACCAGAGCAGTTGCCAGAGAATGCTATGTTAATATCTCTACCATAAGCCATCTCCAACGTTGTAGAAAAGTTGGCAGTACGTCCAACCGGCCTCACAACTTCAGACCAGGTGGCGTCGTGTGGGCGAGCGGTTTGCTGATGTCAACGTTGGGAACAGAGTGCCCTATGGTGGCGGTGGGGTAATGGTATGAGTAGGCAGAAGCTATGGACAATGAACACAATGAAGTGGAAACATCTAAGAGCAACAACGGCTCAGCCGCGAAGTGGTAAGCCACACAAACTCACAGAACGGGACCGCTCACTTAAAAATCATCTGTCCTTGGTTGCAACACTCACTACCGAGTTCCAAACTGCCTCTGGAAGCAACTTCAGGACAAGAACTGTTTGGCGGTAGCTTCGTGAACTGGGTTTCCATGGTTGAGCAAGCCTAAGATCACCATGCGCAATGCCAAGCGTTCTCTGGAGTGATGAATCATGTTTCACCATCTGGCAGTCCGATGGACGTATCTGGGTTTGGCGGATGCCAAGAGAATGCTACCTGCCCGAGTGCACAGTGTCAACTGTAAAGTTTGGTGGAGGAGGAATAATGGTCTGGGGCTGTTTTTTATGGTTAGGGCTAGTTCAGTGAAGCGAAATCATAATGCTACAGCATACAATGACATTCTAGACGGTTCTGTGCTTTAAACTTCAGCCAACAGTTTGGGAAAGGCCCTTTCCTGTTTCAGCATGACAATGCCCCCGTGCACAAAGCGAGGTCCGTACAGAAATGGTTTGTCGAGATCAGTGTGGAAGAACTCGACTGGCCTGCACAGAGCCCTGACCTCAACCCCATCGAATCCCTTTGGGGTGAATTGGAACGCCGACTGCGAGCCAGGCCTAATTGCCAAACATCAGTGCCCGACATCACTAATACTCTTTTGGCTGAATGGGAGCATGTGCCTGCAACAATGTTCTAACATCTAGTGGAAAGCCTTGCCATGGGAGTTGAGGCTGCTATAAAAGCAAATGGGGACCAACTCCATATTAATGCCCATGGTTTTGAAATTAGATGTTCGACGAGCAGGTGTCACCATACATTTGGTACTGTAATGTAAGTGTCAGTGTTGGTTTGAGGAGAGTGGTTTTTGCACTGCTGCTATTTGGAGATCAACATGTATTCTCTATAATTATGCCAGTATTCATCCTCTGAGTCCTCTCTCAGCTTCAGCCCACTCTGTTGACACACTGCCTCCTCTCCATGTGTGTCTCTTCATAATAAAAATTCACCTCAGTGTGAAAAAAAGAGGGAAATATTAGGATCAATGTGGCAATTATTAATGTTGCCGATGAATGAAATATTAAATGGAAGTGCTACAACGTGAAAACCTACTGGTATACTTATATATATTTTTTACATAATTGTGCTGTCTGAACTGTGAATAAATAGTCATATGAATAGTATTTACATGCATTAATATTACTTCCCCCAGCTGCATGACTTTGAGGTATTGGTTATTTTTCATCATGATGGTATGCATAATAGCTCATTGATACAGCAGCGGTATTGTTAGTTACATAAGAATGGAAGAGGCTTGGCAATGATTAATTTCCCACTCTGCAAAAACAGGTTGAATCAACGCTGTTTCCACGTCACATCAACAATAAACAAAAATTGCGATGACGTTGAATCAATGTGGAAAACAGATTGGATTTGCAAAAAGCCACCAACATCAGGGAATTTTGTACCCAACTTTAAAGCAAACTCTAACGAAATGTTGAATTCACGTTGACTTCATGTCAGTTGACAACTCAGCCAAATGTAAATCAAAACTAGACATTTAACTGATGCCCAATGGGTTGTCCTTAAATATGTACACTAAGTGTACAAAACATTAGGAACACCTGCTCTTTCTATGACATAGATTTACCAGGTCAATCCAGGTGTCACCTGTTAAAACCACTTCAATCAGTGTGTGTCAAGAACGGTAACGCTGCTGGAATCTTCACACTCAACAGTTTCCCGTGTTTTATCAAGAATGGTCCCCCACCCAAAGGACATCCAGACAACTTGACACAACTGTGGGAGGCGTTGGAGACAACATGGACCAGCATCCGTGTGGAACGCTTTCGACACTTTGTTAGAGTCCATGCCTCGACGAATTGAGACTGTTCTGAGGGACAAAAGGGGGCTGCAACTCAAATATTAGGAAGGTGTTCTTAATGTTTTGTACAATCAGTGTATACTTAATGTACAGCAGTCAGGGATCATCTCAGGAAGTGCAATGCACATCCCATGAATGTGATAACCAAACATACTCTGTTGATTTATTTTACAGTAACATCATTTCCACTTGTAGATGACAACCATTCAGTAAATGCAACATGTATTTGGAAAGAGGGCATTACAAGGGACTGGGGCTCAACATGCCTTTAGGAACTGCCTGAGCATATTAAAGATAGCTCCCCATGTACATATTCAGGCAGTGTGTAGGCATGCCAGAAATCCTTCAGTCTACATGTTTTATAATCAAGGTCTTATTTTCTGCAATGGGTAGCTCTTCAAGGAATGTGAGTGAAACGTTGTGAGACATGTACTAGGCTACTGCAATGTTCAGATTGTGGTCCTCGAAGCAGATCAGTGAAGGCAACAGAACAATATTTCAGAGGTGCATAACAGTATTTTAGTCTCAACCATGAAATATTTCATACCGAAAACTTTCATTTCAAGTCTTGTGAAATTCAGAGGAACCAAAAACGACAAAACACTTGACGACTGAATAACCTTAATATTTTTTTGAAAAATCAGCTGTAGCTCTTAGTTTTATTTTTACTATCCCTTCTCTACATGAAGCAAACCCAGTAAAACCAGTAACATATTCAGAGTCTGCTTTGGAGGAGGTGTGTCAGATATATTTTTCACAGAGGGAGAGAGAGGAGCAGCGACTGAAGAACTCATCACCAGGAGGCAACAAAGATCGAATGCAGTAACTGCAAAGTGTTCTAGACACCGAACACATTTGATAGCAACATGCACCCTGAGCTTGGAAAACTCTAGACCACATTTCATTTGTCTTTATCAATTTATCTTTATCTCCGTCAAAGGAAACTGTGTCCAAGATGAATCAAACAGCCTGCGTCTCTCATCAAATACCATGCCAATCATCTAAAGACATGGTAAGTGTGTTTATTTTATAATGCATGAGGTCCACAACCTACTTATACATTCAGATATATGTCATATTTCTTCCTATGGCTAAAGTCTGCAGTAGCCTAATCGCCACCTGTGGCTTACAATGTTGCCTGTATGACAATGGGATTGTGATCAATGGTTTGAACAGGTGTGTGCAAACAATCGTATTCAAAGCTCCATTTTTTTCCATCACTGTCAATCACAATGGTGGGTTGCTCAGGCTAAAAGTTGTCTCTTCTGGACTTGAAAGATGAATGAGTATCTGCGCAGCTTCTGCCTTTATAGAAACTAGTTGTTCAAATAATCTAAGCACCCAGAACCCAATATTATGTGTGTAATTTATAAATCTGTCACGAGACACCACGCAAACAATTAAACCCTGTCATATGAAATGATTATAGTGGCTGCACATTAAAGGGATATTATCTTTATCAACATCCGAAATACCAAAAATAAATGGACCACAACTGGTCTCTTAGCAACAACGGTGATTGCATGGTCTGAAAACATAGACATTCAATCCAATGGATTCAGTGGCAGTCGGTGCTGTTTAAGATGAGGGAGGACAAGGATTTTTTTATGAGCATGGCCTTTTTTCTATTACAGCATATTTGATGACTGTCATTCATATTCCATTCACACAGCTCAATGTAACGTACGTGATAATCCAATTTTCCCTATACCCATCATGAGGTTGCTACAAACTATCCCTTGAAGGAAAGTTTACAATGTAGGTGCACAGGTCGAGAGAAATTTGAGTAATCGAGATGACAGACGTGGACACATTCAATATATCACCTGCATCTTGCCTGCATCTGGCTGATCTAGGTTGTAAGCATAGAGTACCACAGTCATAATACCCATAATACCTAGTGGTTAAACAGGGAAATGGTTCCAATCATTTTTCCACCATTCATTTTTCCCATAGGTGATTTTAGAAACACTTAAAATAAGGGCTGTGTTTCGTGTAGGCTCACCTTGGCATGATGTTTTGATAACTGTGTAAATCTCTCTAGGACAAGCTGACTTTTATCAATATATTTGCCTGTATTTTCCCCCCCAAAAATGAAATACTAATTATCTGCAAATGTGGCTATTATAAAGAACTACATATCATGATCTAGACAAGAATGACGAATCGAGGCAAAGGTTAGAATTAATTATCAAATGTTAGCTAAATATTCGTAATGAATAAATTGGCAAAATTACTTTAAATAGACAATTTTATGAACTGTCTTGTGCACGTTTTAAATTGACACAATACCTCTTGGTAAAGGTGTCAGATAGAGATAACGTACAGCAGCGATTTATAGTCTTGCATGATGTCTACTGATGCTAATGAACATTTTTGAATCTGAGATTAAATAGAGGTGAATATATTGATAAAAGTCACCTATTAATCCAACGGTTGCAAACGAGAATTTCTATTAGACAACTACAGGTATGTTTATCCCAGTTTCATTATGTTTGCTTCCATTTAAGAAAGAATCGGCGGAATGAATACACCCCTGATCACACGCAAACACAGTTCACTTTCATAGCAGCGACATACAAACAGCATGATACCTTTAATGGTTGCATAATTCCTTCTCGCATCTACGTGCCGTCCTCCTCTCACCTTCTCCCTTCACTTGTGGACTTCAGTGCACAACACATCAGCTGTCTGTGACCACACGAAAATAACTTTTCAAGTCAAACCTTCATATCATAAACACTAACGGCTACACAAAGCCAACATGGTTGTCACCATATCAGCTAACGTCAAGTCAACATAGATACTTGAACTAACGCGTTAGTGAACCCACTACAATCATGCAGTACAGTGTACAGCTAGCTAGCAGTTTAGCAGTTACACCGGCGGGCCCCGGTGGCAATACATTTATAAAACCAACAGCTTACCTTGACTTGGAAGAGGTCCAGTGTTGGATAGCCATAGACAGCTAGGTAACTCTCTGTTTGAGCCGGGTGTTTGAGTAAGCTAAACTAGCTATCTGTATTCACTAGCTAAGTGAAAGTGAAAAAAAAAAATATAGCCCTCTCTCTATCTTTCTCTCCCTCTCTCTTGCTTATCCTTCATTTTTTGAAGAAATTACTCTGTTCAAAACTGTTCAACTATTGTCTTTCTCTCTTTTTGAATAAACTACTCACCACATTGTATGCACTGCAGTGCTAACTAGCTGTAGCTTATGCTTTCAGTACTAGAATAATTATCTGATCTTTTGATTGGGTGGACAATATGTCAGTTCATGCTGCAAGAGCTCTGATAGGTAGGAGGACATATTCTGGAAGTTGTCATAATTACTGTGTAAGTTTATGGAAGGGGGTGAGAATCACGAGCCTCCTAGATTTTGTATTGAAGTCAATGTACTCAGAGGAGGATGGAAACTAGCTGTCCTCCAGCTATACCATGGTGCTACCTTACAGTGCTGTTGAGGCTAATGCAGACTTCCATTGCAAAACAGTGTGTTGAAAATGTTTAGTATAGTTTTATCTAAAAGGGATAACTTTTTTAATGTTTCACTATTTATATTTTTATGAAATTCACTGAGGAGGATCCTCCTCTCCTTCCTCCCCTGAGGAGCCTCCACTGCTAGAGACATAGAAGGCTGCATCATGTGTTCAAGGCAAGTGTTAGGTTTGGGCAAGTAATAACATTTCTTACCATGAAAATGAAATGCACACAATTCATTGGCTTAACCAAAGGTAATATATACAGTTGAAGTCGGAGGTTTACATACAATTAGGTTGGAGTTATTAAAACTTGATTTTCAATCACTCCACAAATTTCTGGTTAACAAACTATAGTTTTGGCAAGTCGGTTAGGACATCTGCTTTGTACATGATACAAGTAATTTTTCCAACAATTGTTTACAGACAGATTATTTCACTTATAATTCACTGTTTCACAATTCCAGTGGGTCAGAAGTTTACATATACTAAGTTGACTGTGCCTTTAAACAGCTTGGAAAATTCCAGAAAATGATGTCATGGCTTTAGAAGCTTCTGATAGGATAATTTACATAATTTGAGTCAATTGGAGATGTACCTGTGGATGTATTTCAAGGCTTATCTTCAAACTCAGTGCCTCTTTGCTTGACATCATAGGAAAATCAAAAGAAATCAGCCAAGAACTCAGAAAATAATTTTAGACGTCCACAAGTCTGGTTCATCCTTGGGAGCAATTTCCAAATGCCTGAAGGTACCACATTCATCTGTACAAACAATAGTACGCAACTATAATGACCATGGGACCACACAGCCGTCATACCGCTCAGGATCAAATCAAATCAAAATCAAATCAAATGTATTTATATAGCCCTTCGTACATCAGCTGATATCTCAAAGTGCTGTACAGAAACCCAGCCTAAAACCCCAAACAGCAAGCAATGCAGGCATAGAAGCACGGTGGCTAGGAAAAACTCCCTAGAAAGGCCAAAACCTAGGAAGAAACCTAGAGAGGAACCAGGCTATGTGGGGTGGCCAGTCCTCTTCTGGCTGTGCCGGGTGGAGATTATAACAGAACATGGCCAAGATGTTCAAATGTTCATAAATTACCAGCATGGTCGTATAATAATAAGGCAGAACAGTTGAAACTGGAGTAGCAGCACGGTCAGGTGGACTGGGGACAGCAAGGAGTCATCATGTCAGGTAGTCCTGGGGCATGGTCCTAGGGCTCAGGTCCTCCAAGAGAGAGAAAGAAAGAGAGAATTAGAGAGAGCATATGTGGGGTGGCCAGTCCTCTTCTGGCTGTGCTGGGTGGAGATTATAACAGAACATGGCCAAGATGTTAAAATGTTCATAAATGACCAGCATGGTCGAATAATAATAAGGCAGAACAGTTGAAACTGGAGCAGCAGCACGGCCAGGTGGACTGGGGACAGCAAGGAGTCATCATGTCAGGTAGTCCTGGGGCATGGTCCTAGGGCTCAGGTCAGTTGAAACTGGAGCAGCAGCACGGCCAGGTGGACTGGGGACAGCAAGGAGTCATCATGTCAGGTAGTCCTGGGGCATGGTCCTAGGGCTCAGGTCAGTTGAAACTGGAGCAGCAGCACGGCCAGGTAGACTGGGGACAGCAAGGAGTCATCATGTCAGGTAGTCCTGGGGCATGGTCCTAGGGCTCAGGTCAGTTGAAACTGGAGCAGCAGCACGGCCAGGTGGACTGGGGACAGCAAGGAGTCATCATGTCAGGTAGTCCGGGGGCATGGTCCTAGGGCTCAGGTCCTCCAAGAGAGAGAAAGAAAGAGAAAAGAAGAGAATTAGAGAACGCACACTTAGATTCACACAGGACACCGAATAGGTCAGGAGAAGTACTCCAGATATAACAAACTGACCCTAGCCCCCCGACACATAAACTACTGCAGCATAAATACTGGAGGCTGAGACAGGAGGGGTCAGGATGGAGACACATTCTGTCTCCTAGAGATGAACATACTTTGGTGCGAAAGGTGCAAATCAATCCCAGAACAACATCAAAGAACCTTGATGATGGAGGAAACAGGTAAAAAAAGAGATCTATATACACAGTAAAACGAGTCTTATATCAACATGGCGTAAGGTAGCCTAGTAGTTAGAGCATTGGACTTGTAACCGAAAGGTTGCAAGATCATATCCCCGAGCTGACAAGGTAAAAATCTGTTATTCTGCCCGTGAACAAGGCAGTTAACCCACTGTTCCTCAGCCATCATTGAAAATAAGAATTTTGTTCTTAACTGACTTGCTTTGTAAAATAAATAAAACATTTAAAAAAATAAATAACCTGAAAGGACGCTCAGCAAGGAAGAAGCCGCTGCTCCAAAACCACCATTAAAAAAGCCAGACTACGGTTTGCAACTGCACATGGGGACAAAGATTGTACTTTTTGGAAAAATGTCCTCTGGTCTGATGAAACAAAAATAGAAATGTTTGGCCATAATGACCATCGTCATGTTTGGAGGAAAAAGGGGAGGCTTGCAAGCCAAAGAACACCATCCCAACCGTAAAGCACGGGGTGGCAGCATCATGTTGTGGGGGTGCTTTGCTGCAGGAGGGACTGGTGCACTTCACAAAATGAATGACATCATGAGGCAGGAAAATGATGTGTGTATATTGAAGCAACATATCAAGACATCAGTCAGGAAGACAAAGCTTGGTCGCAAATGGGTCTTCCAAATGTACAATGACCCCAAGCATACTTCCAAAGTTGAGGCAAAATGGCTTAAAGACAACAAAGTCAAGGTATTGGAGTGGCCATCACAAAGCCCTGACCTCAGTCCTATAAAATAAATTCTGGGCAGAACTGAAAAAGCGTGTGCGAGCAAGGAGGCCTACAAACCTGACTCAGTTGCACCAGCTCTGTCAGGAGGATTGAGGTAAAATTCACGCAACTTATTGTGGGAAGCTTGTGGAAGGCTACCCGAAACGTTTGACCCAAGTTAAACAATTCAAAGGCAATGCTACCAAATACTAATTGAGTGTATGTAAACTTCAGACCCACTAGGAATGTGATGAAAGAAATAAAAGCTGAAATAAATCATTCTCTCTACGATTATTCTGACATTTCACATTCTTAAAATCAAGTGGGTATCCTCACTGACCTAAGACAGGGAATTTTTACGAAGATGAATAAATGTCAGGAATTGTGAAAAATTGAGTTTAAATCTATTTAGTTGAAGTGTATGTAACCTTCCAACTTCAACTGTATGTATATATAGATATATATGTTTTATTTGGTTTATCTTCACCTCTGAATTATATAGAACATATTTGCCACAGATATACTGTACATTTACATCTGTGATATTGGAAGGGGTATAGGGACATAAGAGCTTTCTCTCTGAGGCTGACATTTGTCAGGTTTTTAAACAGGGCCTGGGCCAGACAACATTCCAGGGCATGTCCTCAGGGCATGTCCTCAGGGCATGTCCTCAGGGCATGTCCTCAGGGCATGTCCTCAGGGCATGTCCTCAGGGCATGTCCTCAGGGCATGTCCTCAGGGCATGTGCAGACCAGCTGGCAGTCTTCACAGACAATTCCAAACTCTCCTTTTCCAAGTCTGTAATCCCCACGTTTCAAGCTGACTAGCATCATTCCTGTTCCCAAAAACTTGAAGGCATCCTGCCACGATGACCCTGTAGCACTCACATCTGTAAGTGCTTTGAAAGGCTGATCATTACACATCAACTCTCTCATCCCAGACATCCTGGACCCACTCCAATTTGCATACCGCCAGAATTTGCACTCCACTCTGCCCTCTCCCACCCGGAAAAGAGGGATATCTATGTGAGAATTCTGTTCATTGACTACACCATAGTACCCTTCAAACAACAAATTTAAGAACATTTTGAAGATTGTTCCACAAATAGTACATATTTACCTCAATTCTCAAGTATCTCTGCACATTGTAAATTTGGTACTGGCACTGACCCCACATGTAGCTTCCCCTCTTATTTCTTATTTCTCGTGTGTTTTCTTTGTATATACATACAGTGGGGAGAACAAGTATTTGATACACTGCTGATTTTGCAGGTTTTCATACTTACAAAGCATGTAGAGGTCTGTAATTTTCATCATATGTACACTTCAACTGTGAGAGACGTAATCTAAAACAAAAATCCAGAAAATCACATTGTATGATTTTTAAGTAATTAATTAGAATTTTATTGCATGACATAAGTATTTGATACATCAGAAAAGCAGAACTTAATATTTGGTACAGAAACCTTTCTTTGCAATTACAGAGATCATACGTTTCCTGTAGTTCTTGACCAGGTTTGCACACACTGCAGCAGGGATTTTGGCCCACTCCTCCATACAGACCTTCTCCAGATCCTTCAGGATTCGGGGCAATACGGACTTTCAGCTCCCTCCAAAGATTTTCTATTGGGTTCAGGTCTGGAGACTGGCTAGGCCACTCCAGGACCTTGAGATGCTTCTTACGGAGCCACTCCTTAGTTGTCCTGGCTGTGTGTTTCGAGGTCATTGTCATGCTGGAAGAACCAGCCATGACACATCTTCAATGCTCTTACTGAGGGAAGGAGGTTGTTGGCCAAGATCTCACGCTACATGACCCCATCCATCCTCCCCTCAATACGGTGCAGTCGTCCTGTCCCCTTTGCAGAAAAGCATCCCCAAAGAATTATGTTTCCACCTCCATGCTTCACAGTTGGGATGGTGTTCTTGAGGTTGTACTCATCCTTCTTCTTCCTCCAAACACAACGAGTGGAGTTTAGACAAAAAAGCTATATTTTTGTCTCGTCAGACCACATGACCTTCTCCCATTCCTCCTCTGGATCATCCAGATGGTTATTGGCAAACCTTCGACAGGCCTGGACATGCGCTGGCTTGAGCAGGGGGACCTTGCGTGCGCTGCAGGATTTTAATCCATGGCGGCGTAGTGTGTTACTAATGGTTTTCTTTGAGACTGTGGTCCCAGCTCTCTTCAGGTCATTGACCAGGTCCTGCCATGTAGTTCTGGGCTGATCCCTCACCTTCCTCATGATCATTGATGCCCCACGAGGTGAGATCTTGCATGAGATCGAGGGTGATTGACCGTCATTTTGGACTTTTTCAGCCCCAAAAGTTGTTGACTGCTTGCCTATTGTCCTGTGAGCCTTGTGCAGGTCTACAATTTTATTTACATTTTACATTTAAGTCATTTAGCACGCTCTTTGACTTACAAATTGGTGCATTCACCTTTTCCAGTGGGACAGTTTGACAATAGTGCATCTAAAACTTATTGAGAGGGATTACTTAACCTATCCTAGGTATTCCTTAAAGAGGTGGGGTTTCAGGTGTCTCCGGAAGGTGGTGATTGACTTGTCCTGGCCGTGAGGAGTTTGTTCATTCAGTTTTGACTGGGCTGAAGCTGTACTTCCTCAGTGGTAGGGAGGCGAGCAGGCCAGAGGTGGATGAACGCAGTGCCCTTGTTTGGGTGTAGGGCCTGTCAGAGCCTGGAGGTACTGAGGTGTTCCCCTCACAGCTCCGTAGGCAAGCACCATGGTCTTGTAGCGGATGCGCCTTCAACTGGAAGCCAGTGCGGAGGAGCGGGGTGACGTGAGAGAACTTGGGAAGGTTGAACACCAGACGGGCTGCGGCGTTCTGGATGAGTTGAAGGGGTTTAATGGCACAGGCAGCACTGATGTCCTTACACAGCTCTCTGGTCTTGGCCATTGTGGAGAGGTTGGAGTCTGTTTGATTGAGTGTGTGGACAGGTGTCTTTTATACAGGTAATGAGTTCAAACAGGTGCAGTTAATACAGGTAATGAGTGGAAAACAGGAGGGCTTCTTAAAAAATAAATAACTGGTCTGTGAGAGCCGGAATTCTTACTGGTTGGTAGGTGATCAAATACTTATGTCATGCAATAAAATGCTAATTAATTACTTTAAAATCATACAATGTGATTTTCTGGATTTTTGTTTTAGATTGCGGCTCTCACAGTTGAAGTGTACCTATGATAAAAATTACAGACCTCTACATGCTTTGTAAGTAGGAAAACCAGTGTATCAAATACTTGTTCTCCCCACTGTATACAGTACCATTCGAAAGTTTGGGGTCACTTAGAAACGGTTTGAATTTTTTAAAATATATATTTTAAAATTTTACCCCGTTTTCTCCCCAATTTTGTGGTATCCAATTGTTTAGGAGCTACTATCTTGTCTCATCGCTACAAAATGCTAAGGACGAAGGTTGAAAGTCATGCATCCTCTGATACACAACCCAACCTTGCCTCACTGCTTCTTAACACAGCGCGCATCCAACCTGGGAGCCAGCCGCACCAATGTGTCGGAGGAGTCACCGTGCACCTGGCAACCTTGATTAGAGCGCACTGCGCCTGGCCCACCACAGGAATCGCTGGTGCGCGATGAGACAAGGATATCCCTACCGGCCAAGCCCTCCCTAACGTCCTTGTATAAAAAAAAGAAGCTATTTTTTCGTCTAGCATCCCGGAGTTGCCTCTTCACTGTTGACTTTGAGACTGGTGTTTTGTGAGTACCATTAAATGAAGCTGCCAGTTGAGGACTTGTGAGGCGTCTGTTTCTCATACTAGACACTCTAATGTACATTTCCTCTTGCTCACTTGTGCACCGGGGCCTCCCACTCCCCTTTCTATTCTGGTTAGAGACAATTTGCGCTGTTCTTTGAAGAGAGTAGTACACAGCATTGTACGAGATCTTCCGTTTCATGGCAATTTCTCGCATGGAATAGCCTTAATTTCTCAGAACAAGAATAGACTGACGAGTTTCAGAAGAAAGTTCTTTGTTTCTGGCCATTTTGAGCCTGTAATCGAACCCTCAAATACTGATGCTCCAGATACTCAAATAGTCTAAAGAAGGCCCGTTTTATTGCTTCTTTAATCAGGACAACAGTTTTCAACTTTGCTAACAGAACTGCAAAAGGGTTTTCTAATGATAAATTAGCCTTTTAAAATGATAAACTTGGATTAGCTAACACAACGTGCCATTGGAAAACAGGTGTGATGGATGCTGATAATGGGCCTCTGTATGTAGAGCCATAAAGTGGTCCATTGAAGTGACCACAGTGACCACAAACTTTTGAACGGTAGTGTGTGTATGTATATATGTATATATATTTTTATAATGAATACTGTACTGTGTGGTAGAGCTTACAAGTTAAGCATTTCACTGTGCTTGTGCATGTGACAAATAAAACTAGAAGGAAAACTATGATCCTCAAAAGCACTGTGGTATTAGGATTTGCCCAAGGAAGTGTTTAACTCTATGCAGACAAGCTGTCTCTGAGGGTGACAGGCAAGTTGTAATCACCTCATTTAAATGCATGATTTATGGTGTGAATTCTTGTCAAGAATTCTGCTCTAGAAATGCTAATGTGGACTACAGTAGGTTTTGGAGGGTAGATGTGACCAAATAATGTATTATTTGGGCTTGATTTACTGAAAGAATGGCAGCAACTAATTTGTGTTTGTTTGAGTGTTGACACTTTGGTAACAAAGACATTTCTCAAAATGAGAAAGGATGTAATTCGGATGATGTAACGTGATTTCAAGTTCACAGATTAACACCCTGCTCACAAGTTTGTTTAATCTACTCAGTATGTACACTGAGTGTACAAAACATTAGGGGCATTGAGTTGCACCCCCTTTAGCCCTCAGAACACCCTAAATTCATTGGGGCATGGACTCTACATGGTGTCGAAGGTGTTCCACAGGGATGCTTGCCCGTGTTGACTCCAATACTTCTTACAGTTGTGTCAAATTGGCTGGATGTCCTTTGGGTGGTGGACCGCTTATGATACACAAAGGAAACTGTTGAGAGTGAAAAAACACACGTCTGTAGCCATGAAGTGCTTTGAAAGGCTGGTAATGGCTCACATCAACACCATTATCCCAGAAACCCTAGACCCACTCCAATTTGCATACCTCCCAAACAGATCCACAGATGATGCTATCTCTATTGCACTCCACACTGCCCTTTCCCACCTGGACAAAAGGAACACCTATGTGAGAATGCTATTCATTGACTACAGCTCAGCGTTCAACACCATAGTACCCTCAAAGCTCATCACTAAGGAAATATCCTGGGAATAAACACCTCCCTCTGCAACTGGATCCTGGACTTCCTGACGGGTCGCCCCCAGGTGGTGAGGGTAGGTAGCAACACATCTGCCACACTGATCCTCAACACTGGAGGTCCCCAGGGGTGCGTGCTCAGTCCCCTCCTGTACTCCCTGTTCACCCATGACTGCATGTCCAGGCACGAGTCCAACACCATCATTAAGTTTGCAGACAACACAACAGTGGTAGGCCTGATCACCGACAATGACGAGACAGCCTATAGGGAGGGGGTCAGATACTTGGCTGGGTGGTGCCAGAATAACAACCTGTCCCTCAACGTAACCAAGACTAAGGAGATGATTATGTATTACAGGAAAAGTAACACCGAGCACGTCCCCATTCACATCGACGGGGCTGTAGTGGAGCAGGTTGAGAGCTTCAAATTCCTTGGTGTCCACATCAACAACAAACTAGAATGGTCCAAACACACCAAGACAGTCGTGAAGAGGGCAGGACAAAGCATTTCCCCCTCAGGAAACTAAAAAGATTTGGCATGCGTCCTGAGATCCTCAAAAGGTTCTACAGCTGCAACATCGAGAGCAAGTTAAGGCAATTGCTCGGCCTCCGACCGCAAGGCACTTCAGAGGGTAGTGCGTACGGCCCAATACATCACTGGGGCTAAGCTGCCTGCCATCCAGGACCTCTACAACAGGCGGTGTCAGAGGAAGGCCCTAAAAATTGTCAAAGATCCCAGCCACCCCAGTCATAGACTGTTCTCTCTACTACCGCATGGCAAGCGGTACCAGAGTGCCAAGTCTAGGACAAAAAGGCTTCTCAACAGTTTTTACCCCCAAGCCATAAGACTTCTGAACAGGTAACCAATGGTTACCCGGACTATTTGCATTGTGTGCCCCTCCCCCCAACCCCTCTTTTACGCTGCTGCTACTCTCTGTTTATCTTATATGCATAGTCACTTTAACCATACATCCCATGTACATACTAACTCAATTGGCCCGACCAACCAGTGCTCCCGCACATTGGCTAACTGGGTTATCTGCATTGTGTACCACCACCCGCCGCCAACCCCTCCTTTTACGCTGCTGCTACTCTCTGTTCATCATATATGCATAGTCACTTTAACTATACCTACATGTACATACTACCTCAATAAGCCTGACTAACCGGTGCCTGTATATAGCCTTGCTACTCTTATTTTCAAATGTATTTTTACTGTTGTTTTATTTCTTTGCACACACACACACACACACACACACACACACACACACACACACACACACACACACACACACACACACACACACACACACACACACACACACACACACACACACACACACACACACACACACACACACACACACACACACACACACACACACACACACACACACACACACACACACACACACACACACACCTTTTTTCCCGCATTATTGGTTAGAGCCTGTAAGTAAGCATTTCACTGTAAGGTCTACATCTGTTGTATTCGGCGCACGTGACAAATAAACTTTGATTTGATTAACAGGTGACATCAAGATATATATTTTTTAACTAGGCAGGTTAGTTAAGATCAAGTCCTTATTTACAATGACAGCCTACCCCAGTGACACTGGACCAATTACACACCGCCCCATGGGACTCCCAAGCACAGCCAGATGTGATACTGCCTGTAATTGAACCAGGGACTGTAGTGACACCTTTTGCACTGAGATGCAGTGCCTTAGACCCCTGCGCCACTCAGGAGCTCATTAAAAAGCTGTGTATCATAGACAACAGTTGACACACTGATCCACAGACCATGTTGATTCGATCAGATAGAGTGAAAACGTAGAGAGAACGAGAACTTAGGCAGATAATACTGTCGCCTAGTGGTAATGCATTATATTGAAGTCATCCTTGCTGTATGAGTGTCATACATGCACATCTCATGCTTGACCACTAGAGGGTAACGCTATCTTATTTATACTGCCATCAAAGTGAACTACATCTTTATGGCTGAAGTAAATTAATCTCAACCAACATTGAGGAAGATAATTATGTAATTTCACAGTGTACAGGCCAGGGACAGGGGCCTGATGGGATACAAATATATGCCATTTAGCAGACACTTTTATCCAAAGCGACTTACAGTCATGTGTGCATACATTCTACGTATGGGTGGTCCCGGGAATCGAACCCACTACCCTGGCGTTACAAGCGCCATGCTCTACCAACTGAGCTACAGAAGGTCCACAAGGTTTAGAGTACCCTTTAGGGTCAACAAAAATATGAAATGTCCCGTGGTTACCCAACATCCCTGCTCATGAAATCATTGTGGAGAACATCAAAGGCTGAAGTAACCCACGTTCTCTTTCTAGACAATCCAACAAGACATGGACAATTTCACAGCAATCTGTGAGAAAATGTAAAGCCCTCAGCTAGGTGCTCTTGTTGAATAAATGGACATCTTTGTGAGTTGTTATACAGTTTTTCCACCGAGTTATGACAGTAGGCTGTATTCATCAGTTCTACAAGAGGTTCTGGAACAAGAAGGAATGCTCTGTGGATAGTGTGCGGATAGACATGGAGTACCAGACTGTTATATCAACCTTAAACGTCATGTACAGCACCCGTTTTCGGGCTGCAATACACCTATAACTCTGTGTAAACATTGGCTGTAATAGACTATATGTGGGAATATGTAAATCTTCACCTTAGATTGACCTATACTTCCTGTTTGTTTGTGTTATTGTCATTGTCCGTAGATTTGGGCTGACTCAGAATGTGCCTCATAACATCTATTAAAATCCAACTGGATTTAATTCATGTACAAGGCTGTACGTTTCACCAAGGTTTTGGGGGTTCAGGATGTCTCTGTTCCAAGAGAGAAATGCAAGGCAGTTGAGAAATTGTGGGCAAACAGAAGTTGACTCCTTGAATTGTAAACTGAGTAAATCTTGAAATCGATTTGTTGGTGTTTGTTGGTGTTATGTCAATTAATCACTAATCCTTATTTTGTTCCATCCATAACATTTACATTTTACATTTAAGTCATTTAGCAGACGCTCTTATCCAGAGCGACTTACAAATTGGTGCATTCACCTTATGACATCCAGTGGAACATAACATTGTGGTTTACATTATAGGAATAAGTGTTATGTGAATATTGGGGACATTATATGTTTAGTCGTTGCCCATAGCTTCCCCACTCTGTTCCCCCATTCTGTCAGGTTAATATAAACAGGGACAGGTGTAAGCCCACCTGGTGCAACCAGCCCCAGAGCATCACTATAGGACATACAATGTTGCCTGGCAGCCTTCGCTGTGTATTCCTCATTAGTAAAGCTTTGCCCAAACAAGTAGAGCCTCCCATGATCCGTGATGTCACTCCAGGAGCAGACAGAGAAGGGGGGGGGGCTTTTTCTGGAGCTTGAACAAGGGAGGGGTCAGTGGGGGCAAAGACCTTCCCCATCAGCCTCATCTTTCGAGATGCTGCTAATAGCCATTCTTGTTCCTGTTCGTTTTACTGTGAAAGGGAAGTTAGGGGTGGAGAGGAGGATCAGTGTCCAGACCAATTTCAATAATTTGATGTGGAAGAACACAATGGAATTATAATCAATCTTACTTGTACTGTATGATTTTAAACAGAAGAGAAGGGAGATTTGATGGTTGGCTGTCTTGTTGTAATGTATATTGAGGTACTGGATTCTTTCTGTGTATGTAAATAAAAATCAAGAGGCCAAGCCAGGGCTCCTCCCTGTGACACGTGCAGGCTAGATTAGTGGCGCTGATGCAATGTTTGGAATCGCACTGAAACAAATTGCACTGCATTACTGGCTGTGTTATCCTCTGGACAAATTACTCAACCATGAAGGCGAAACTGCTCAGTGCTAGAAGTAAATCTACACCGGACAGGGGAGAGGAAATCAGCATATATCCTGTCCTGTCCTGAGTCACGGCATCTAAGAAAAAACCCGCCCTGATAGGATGATTTGAATGGGGGAAATATTTTGACAACGCGTCCAAAGATGACTGAGGACGACTTTAAAGAGGTGAAGTGTGTATGACGGATCTCAACCCCCCACTTACTCCCTCTCCCATCCCCTTTTCCCCAGTATGTCGGAAGGGGTTTAGAGACTGTTTTCTCATAAGCGACCAGTCTTTCTACCATACAGGCTGAAGTCCCTGGAGGGATGCTGGATTAAGAGCAGGACAGAGGAGGAGGACAGGGGGAGGGGATGTGAAGGGTAAGACTCCAGTGCTTGGCTGGTATGGATCCCTGGAAGAGAGAGGGCCATGAGGAACATAGACACAGGCCCTGTGCCTGGTATGAGTCCCTGTGAGAGAGAGGGACATAAGAAATATAGACAGACCCTGTGGCTAGGATGGATCCCTGGGAGAGAGCGGGCCATGAGAAATATAGACACAGGCCCTGTGGCTGGCATGGATCCCTAGGAGAGACAGGCCATATGAAATATAGACACAGGCCCTGTGGCTGTTATGGATCCCTAGGAGAGACAGGCCATATGAAATATAGACACAGACCCTGAGGGATCTGAAGTGTGTCAGTGCTGTACTTGTTCTATCCCAGAGATAATTGTGTCCCTGCACTGACATACATAGATAGCTGTTGAACACCAATATGCCTTTAATATTCTAAGTAGAATGCAACGTCCAATATGTATGGAGAAAAAAGTCACACTGGAGAAGAGCATCTGCTAAATGACTGCAATCTAAATGTCATGTTTGAAGGGATTATCACTATGCTGTTGACATACCTTTGCCAGTTGTGTACTTCAGCTACTTTGGCCATTACCTTTCATGTTGGTTAGCCTTAATTCAGTTCCCTGTTATAATGCATCATTATGTCAACTGGCTCTGGGTGAAGATGAATCATAGTGGCATGTTTATCTTCTTCCATTTTTCTCATTTGCTTCATTCGATTTCTTTAATCACCGCAGATCATCACCACATAATAGTTAACCTTTTAAATGGTCTGTATACGGATTTAAATGTGCTTCACCGTGTTTGGTGGAGGTGGGCTATTTGTTCAAATGGTCGGGGCAACCTGGGTCAAAAAACAATTGACCTGTGTATTTATTAGTGCCTGCAGGAGTGGGTAGAGAATAGTTGAAACTTCCTCATATTTCTATCCATCTGTCTATGATTTTGAGTGTAATTATCTCTATACCACTACACCTTATCATTAACCGCACGCAGTAGATAAAGTCAGGGATATAGTCGGTGTAGCTGGCGCTCCGACAATCTCCTTCTGAGCTGGTTCACTGACTATAGTGCTTATGTGAGGCAATGGGGCTATGTCCCCATTATCTCTCCTCCCTCCCGAAATGTGCATTTCACTTCCCTTCACTGATTTGAAAGGGAAATGGCTGATACAAGAAATATGGTGGAAGCTCCCACTAGCCCGTGCCTCCACCCCATACAAGGGTTTTCGATTTTCGGAAAGTAGTGAACGAGTGCACACTCCAGGAGAAAGGAGATATTATTGGGACGCACCCATTCTAACTGTAGCACTGTGTGTTCAGTTTGTTGTCTAGCGCCGACTCTCTACACTGGTGTATTTGGGCTTGGTTTTCAAAGGCCTAGGCTAGCCTGTGGGCGGCACATCCCGACTCAACCATGCTCATTGTCTTCCAGTACATGTCCACTGCCTGTTTAAGTATTCAGAGGAAAGGCTTGTTGGCTAGGTCAGTCTATTGCTATAATAACAGACGACTTGATGAGGACTCTTGTCTTGTTCCTCCTCTCTAGTGTCTACCTCTGGATAGAAGGCAACGTAACCTGTTTCAGAGATCATGCTGTCCTGCAGACCAGGTGTCTGAGTGGTTTGCTGTTTTCATCCCTACTGTAGGCTTCTGTTTAATAAGTGAATGTCGTTGATGCACTCTGACACCGTGCCTCAGAGTGGAGAAGTAGGCCCGTGTGTGGGGCCTAGTCTGGTTAATGCAGGATTGAGTTATGAGATGATAATCTGCAGCCGTAATTGAGATTGAGAGATTGACAGCCTCCGGCGAGATAATATTGTCTGTGCATTGTCTTCCGGAACACAGTCTTACAGGCTCTCATTTGGGACCTGGCGGTTAGGAACTTCTGGATGGCATTCCTTATATAGTGCACTACTTTTGACCAGAACCCTATGCAGCCCTAGTCAAAAGTAGCACACTAAATAGGGAATAGGGTGTTATTTGGAACACGTCCCTGGAGGTCGGCCATTTGAGAGTATTTCAGATGAGAATATTTGATTACTGACATCAGCGGAGCTCTGGGCTGTGAGTACCACATTGAGATTGTGTCTTCTCCTTCTACAAGAGAGGAATGAAAATGAAGATTATAGGGCGTTTGTCTCTCCACAATGATAATATGCCTTTTGAAATTGCCCAACCAAAGATCAGCGTGAAGATTCTTGGCAACAAGAAAAATAAGTAGAGACTAAGTGGCGACACCCCTTAGGAAACAGAGTTGGATCTTGCAAGCTCTCGTTTGAGTCGCTTCCTATGACCTACAATCCTAATAGACAGACGAGACTCCTGCCCTACCCCAGCCTCTCCCCCACTGGGAGAGCACACCAGGCTAAAAATACCAGGATATCACACTTAGAAAACCACCTGGAGCTATAGACGAACCCTACTCATCAACTATCTAGAAATGGCGTACCTTACACATCAAGGTCAATTCAAATTGAGCTATCATGATTACGGTGTTTCAAATTGCCACAGCAAGATATTCATCCGTGATTGTTTTGCATTGTGTTCATCGGATGTTCGCCATGTAAATTGCCTCAATTAGTCAGGGCATGAGTAAGGAGAGAAGGGAGGAAGGCTCCCTATACATGTTCATTTAGAATAGAACGACACAACGTGGACTCTGTCCAGTCTAGAGGATATGACTGAACTTCAGCACTCTAGGGGAGGTAACACCTCTCTCTGAGTCAGAGCGAAGACCATTTAAACACGCACGCATGCACACACACGAATGCACACATGCACATGCACACACACACACACACACACACACACACACACACACACACACACACACACACACACACACACACACACACACACACACACACACACACACACACACACACACACACACACGCACACACGCACGCACGCACGCACGCACGCACGCACGCACGCACGCACGCACGCACGCACGCACGCACGCACACACACACACACACACACACACACACACACACACACACACACACACACACACACAGTCTCTGATTTATCTGTTTAAATATTTAATGGGAGAGCGGTTTTGATTTCTCTCTCTCTTCCCCTGCTCATTCCAAATGATGTGCTTAATGCGCACCAGTCTGGTTATAGACTGGTTATAGATTAAATTATGTGTTAAATTGCCATATTTATAGACCTATCCAAGGCCTTTGATACTGTCAACCATCCCCTACTCATTCGGAGGCTGTCTGAAATGTGGACCATAAGTCAAGTTACCTTGATATTACAAAAGGTAACATGGGGTCGATTTTGGGACATGTCATCTTTACTATTTATTTAAATAATATTGTTCTATCTGCAAAAATTAGTAACATTCATCTGTATGCACTCGAAATTGCCCCTACTGCTGACAGGGCTATGTTAGAGCTGCAATAAAAAAACACACAGATGAATAATTAAGAAGCTGAAGTTAAATTAGGCTTATTTTATAGAAATAGATCATGCCTCTCCCTTAACAGCAGGAAGCATATTGTACAGGAAACCTTCCTGCCAGCTCTTGATTATGGTGACACCATTGATCAGAATGCACCAGCCACTACTCTAAAACCGTTGGATACGCTGCACCATAGCGGGCTACGCTTTATCACAGGCGACAGGTATAATACTCATCACTGCATCCTTCATGAGAAAGTCGGCTGGACCTCTATGAATTCCCGTAGATCCATTTATTTCTCCCTTTTTTGTTTACAAAGCTCTGCTGCACAAGCGTCCGACATATCTCACTACTCTGTTAAAGTATACAAATAGAAGTATACAAATAGAACCAAATCCACTCACAGGGTTGGTTAACTCTTGAGGTCCCTGGTGTCTCTACCAACCTAGGAACATCAGCATTTAGCTTTAATGCATACCTTTTTTGGGAAAATTGACAAACCTCGTTACATCTTGAATCCCCGGTGCCAACAGGGCAGTTTAGAATGCTGAAGAGGAACGGATTCACTGAGGTCTTCGGGTGTTTTTGTTGATGGTAATAATGTATTGGTGTTGTTGCAGTGTATCTGTAAATGTAGTTTCTTTTTTTGCTGTCTTATTGAATTATCATGTTGATTTGGGAATAAACACAAGTTTAATAAGTAAACAAAAATGTCACTTATACAGTATCTCCCAACTCCAAAAAAGCCAATTAAAGAAAAATATCCCCGGGCTGTTGATTACCTTTCCTCCCTCCTTTTATTTTTTAGAGGGGAGCTTGAATAAAATCTAAAGGTCGATCTCAGTCACACCCATTGGCTGCTGTTCTATCACTGATGTAACATGGCTGTTATTATTATATTTTGATTGGTCGTATTTGTAAGTTAGAGGACTTCAACGCGGATTTGGCGGGTTGGATCACTTTCCTTATAGTGGGGTCTTGAGATGTCTTCTCATAGTAGTACTGTCTCTCTCTCCTGTCTGTCTGTCTGTCTGTCTGTCTGTCTGTCTGTCTGTCTGTCTGTCTGTCTGTCTGTCTGTCTGTCTGTCTGTCTGTCTGTCTGTCTGTCTGTCTGTCTGTCTGTCTGTCTGTCTGTCTGTCTGTCTGTCTGTCTGTCTGTCTGTCTGTCTGTCTGTCTGTCTGTCTCTCTGTCTCTCTGTCTGTCTGTCTCTCTGTCTCTCTGTCTGTCTGTCTCTCTGTCTCTCTGTCTCTCAATATTTTCTATTTCTCTCTCTCTCTCAATCTCTTCTACAGTGCCTTCGATTAGTATTCAGACCCCTTGCAAAAACAGGTTTCTAGAATGATTTGCCAAATATCACATTTTAATAAGTATTCAGACTCTTTACTCAGTACTTTGTTGATGCACCTTTGGCAGCGACTACAGCCTCAAGTCTTCTTGGGTATGATGCTACAAGCTTAGCACATCTGTATTTGGGGAGTTTCTCCCATTCTTCTCTACAGATCCTCTCAAGCTCTGTCAGGTTGGATGGGGAGCGTTGCTGTACGGCTATTTTCAGGCCTCTCCAGAGATGTTCGATTCGGTTCAAGTCCAGGCTCTGACTGGGCCAGTAAAGGATATTCAGAGACTTGTCCCGAAGCCACTCCTGCGCTGTCTTGACTGTGTGCTTAGGGTCATTGTCCTGTTGGAAGGTAAACCTTCGCCCCAGTCTGAGGTCCTGAGTGCTCTGGAGCAGGTTTTCATCAAGGATCTCTCTGTACTTTGCTCCCTTCATCTTTGCCTCGATCCTGACTAGTCTCCCAGTCCCTGCCGCTGAAAAACATCCCCACAGCATGATGCTGCCACCACCATGCTTCACCATAGGGATGGTGCCAGGTTTCCTCCAGACACGATGCTTGGCATTCAGGCTAAATAGTTATTTATTGGTCTCATCAGACTAAATAATCTTGTTTCTCATGGTCTGAGAGTCTTTATGCACCTTTTGGCAAACTGCAAGTGGGCTGTCATGTGCCTTTTACTGAGGAGTGACTTCCATCTGTCCACTCTCCCATAAAGGCCTGATTGGTGGAGTGCTACAGAGATGGTTGTCCTTCTGGAAGGTTCTCCCATCTCCACAGAGGAACTATAGAGGAACTATAGAGCTCTGTCAGAGTGACCATCGGGTTCTTGAACACCTCCCAAGGCCCTTCTCCCCAGATCTGTGCCTCGACACAATCCTGTCTCGGAGCTCTACAGACAATTTCTTCAACCTCATGGCTTGGTTTTTGCTCTGACATGCACTGTCAACTGTAGGACCTTATGTAGATAGTTATGTGCCTTTCAAAACAGGTTCCTAAATTGCAAAAAAAAAAAAGGTTTTCGTGTTGTCATTATGTGGTATTGTGTGTAGATTGCTGAGGGCATCTCTTTCATTTAATCCATTTTAGAATAAGGCTTTAAAGTAACAAAATGTGGAAAAACTTAAGGGGTCTGAATACATTCCAAAGGTACTGGATTTCTCTCTCTCTCTCTTTCTCATTCTCTCTCTTTTCTCTCTCTCTCTGGTACACACCCACACCATGCCAAAAACACACACCTTCAACACTAACTCAATGACAACTCAGCCCTGTGTTTGTGAGCAGCAGGGAATTTGTACCAATTTGTAAATCACAATTATAATCTTGCAGGACATGGCACTCATTTGGAAGAGTAATGATGTTGTGAAGAATATGCATGCCCGCGTATGACTCACAGAGTCATTCAACAGGACCGGGGATGGATGGCTATTCTGAGAACCGCTATGTGGACCATGATTGCTTGGCAGTGCAGCAGATAAAGGAACGCTGCAATCTGCATCATTAACTCAGGCTGGAGATTTTTCAAACACCTGAAACAGCATCTTCCTGTAATCTAGAGCCATACTCATCAATCTTAATTCTATGTCCAAAATATAATATCTGGGTAAAAGATTAACAGGAATGTGAGTCTTATTTAGTACATTTAGTAATTTGCTTGCTTTTCTAAAGTCTACCGACCTTGCCTGCAGGATATTTAGACAAGCTAGCTACTCTAACTTGATTGATAGCTGATTTATAGCCTGAAATGGCTTTTTGGTAAGTATTAACTTAAGGGGGCTGAATAATTTTGCACGCCCAATTTTTCAGTTTTTGATTTGTTAAATAAGTTTGAAATATCCAATAAATGTCGTTCCACTTCATGATTGTGTCCCACTTGTTGTTTATTCTTCACAAAAAATACAGTTTTATATCTTTATGTTTGAAGCCTGAAATGTGGCAAAAGGTCGCAAAGTTCAAGGGGGGCGAATACTTTCGCAAGGCACTGTACACCTGTTCTGAAAGGCCCAGAGTCTGCAACACAACTAAGCAAGGGCCAGCACCACGCAAGAGGCACAATGAAGACCAATTAGCTCTCCAAACAGGTCAGGGACAAAGTTGTGAAGAAGTACATATCAGGGTTGGGTTATAAAATAATATCTGAAACTTTGAACATCCCACGGAGCACCATTGAATCCATTATTCAAAAATGGAAAGAATATGGCACCACAACAAACCTACCAAAACTCACAGACCAGGCAAGGAAGGCATTAATCAGAGAGGCAACAAAGTGACCAAAGATAACCCTGAAGGAGCTGCGAAGCTCCACAGCGGAGATTGAAGTATCTGTCCATAGGATGACTTTATGCTGGACACTCCACAAAGCTGGGCTTTACGGAAGACTGACCAGAAAAAAGTCAGACACGCTTAGGGTTCGCCAAAAGGTCAAACATATGGAAAAAGGTCATCTGGTCAGATGAGGTCAAAATTGAGCTTTTTGGCCATCAAAGAAAATGCTATATCTGGCACAAACCCAACACCTCTCATCACCTCGAGAACACCATGTAACGGCATTCGTCTGTTGAAGGAAGAGAGTCGGACCGAAATGCAGCGTGTAGGTTACTCATGACTTTAATGAATGAAATGCGGTACATGAAATAACTGAAAGACGAAAACAACAAACGGAACGTGAAACTATTACAGCCTATCTGGTGAACACTACACAAAGACAGGAACAATCACCCACAAAATACAAAGTGAAACTCAGGCTACCTAAATACGGTTCCCAATCCGAGACAACGAGAATCACCTGACTCTGATTGAGAATCGCCTCAGGCAGCCAAGCCTAACTAGACACACCCCTAATCATTCACAATCCCAATAATACAAAAACCCCAATACGAAATACAACAACAAAACCCCATGTCACACCCTGGCCTGACCAAATATATACCGAAAACACAAAATACAATGACCAAGGCATGACACATCATCCCCAACATTAACAATAACATTATATGCTGTGGGGATGTTTTTCATCGGCAGGGACTGGCAAACTGGTCAGAATTGAAGGAATGATGGATGGCGCTAAATACAGGTAAATTCTTGAGGGAAACCTGTCATCCAGAGATTTGAGACTGGGACGGAGGTTCACCGTCCAGCAGGACAGTGACCCTAAGAATATTGCTAAAGCAACACTCGAGTGGTTTAAGGGGAGACATTTAAATGTCTTGGAATGGCCTAGTCAAAGCCCAGACCTCAATCCAATTGAGAATCTGTGGTATGACTTAAAGATTGCTGTACATCAGCGGAACCCATCCAACTTGAAGGAGCTGGAGCAATTTTGCCTTGAAGAATGGGAAACAAATCCCAGTGGCTAGATGTGCCAAGCTTATAGAGACATACGCCAAGAGACTTGCAGCTGTAATGCTGCAAAGGATGGCTCTACAAAGTATTGACTTTTTTTTGGGGGGGGGGGGGGGGGACAGTTATGCACAAGTTGTCTGTTATGTTTGTCTTATTTCTTGTTTGTTTCACATTAAAAAATATTTTGCATCTTCAAAGTGGTAGGCATGTTGTGTAAATCAAATGATACTAACCCCCCCAAAAATCCATATTAATTCCAGGTTGTAAGGCATCAAAATAGGAAAATGCCAAGGGGGTGAATACTTTTGCAAGCCACTGTAATGCCAACTTCATAAAATTGGTAGAAGCTAGTAGTACTACAGAGAAACAACAACAATGTATTTTAAATAAAATATAAAATATTTTTCTATAATATATATATATATTTTTTTACAGAAATAATCTGAGGGGCCCCATATGGGCAGGAGGCCTCTGCATGAAAGGCACTTGTAGGCCGCTGGTTTAAGACTGGCAAGATTATTTGCTCAAAGTCCATGTAGGTGATATCTCATTTTCCTTGTAATATTTCTGGTTTGTTAGATTTGTTTGCTTCAGTGAACGACTGACTGTCAATTCTCTCAAAGCACAATGCCGTTGTGTAGTTTGGAACTTCAGCACCATGGACAGCTCACATTGAGCGCTGTATCCTTCAAAGTGCGAGACGAATTTATTCAAACTCACACTTACACTAAACTGGGTTATGATACAAAGAATAGACACATCACACTAATGACAGAACCCCTTGCCAGTCTAATTGTATCCAGTAGTCTGAAAACTCTTGTCATGAACACGAAGTGTATTATTTTCCCGCCCCCTTTGCGGAGTGTTTGTCTCTTTTATTGTCGTGTGAGCGGGGGATATTTCTACTCGTGGTCGTGGATGTTTACAGCGTTAGCAACAAACACCCCGCATACTTTCTTTCCCAGGATATTGCGTGCTTTCCTCTGCTTGAAAGAGATAGGGGATATTTGATACACTGGGGAGGGGAGAGGGGGGGGGGGGTACCTTTTCTTCATATATGCTTCTTTGAAATGCGAGCGCCAGTAGATTTCTTGAAATCGTGATGCCCCCTACTTGACTTGGGTTAACATTTCTCGATTGTGTTGTGTGTCAAGCCCCTCGCCATTCTCTGGGTTGATACGTAGCTACCCCGAAAGGTCTGTGCATACATTGCACACATTATCGAGTCCATCTGACCGAGGAGGTCCGAAAATCAAGATTCCACAATGACAGCTTCAAAGGAAGGAGAGGAGGTAGGATGGTATACGCTAATACTGATTTTGATTGAGGCATTGCATTTGTGTAGAGATGGAGTGCTTATTTTCCAGTTGAGTCTGTGTCAACTGCGTGATGGATGCAACAGATCCGTCATCATGCAAAACAGAACTGATGCCATAATGCAAGGGATTCGTTTGGTTTGAAAAGACCGTGAGATGTATTGATCTCTTCCGATAGGCACACTTTGAAGATGTTTTAAATTAAGATTTAGCCAACCATTCATGGTGCTTTTATTAATTGACTCCCAATGATGCATCTTGTATTGACATCCTTCCATCATGACCCTGGCTACTACACCATGAATGCTAAGATGAACTGTTTCACAGGTTTCTGAAGTTGCCTCATCTTATCACAGCAATAACAATGTCCCGAACATGTGTAACTCTGTGTTGTTGTATGTGTCGAATTGCTACGCTTTATCTTGGCCAGGTCGCAGTTGCAAATGAGAACTTGTTCTCAACTAGCCTACCTGGTTAAATAAAAAAATACATTAAAAAAAATCGAGTTCAGCACATGCTCAAACCAATATGAACGCTGTTAAGCCAACTCTCAGAGAAGTATAGCATGCATGTATAGGAGCCACATATACTTAGTCTCATTACAAATGTGTCAAGCTCAGTTAATAAACCCCATATTCAGTTATGTGTGGCTTCAATCGAACACAAGTTTAGTTGATATTCACATTAAATATTGTACATCTCATGGATTCAAGCCATGACACACTGCTCATGATCTGAGGCAATTCACTTATTTCAAGGTGAGATCTTATTACTTGAAAGTGATTCCTATTAATAACAATAATAATAATAATAATTTGGTGGGTGCTTATATTTGTCCCATTTCACAGATGTACGAGTGTGTATTATACACGTGTGAATAGAACATGCGTTTTTTTTTTGCATATCCTCCCTGCCTAACTCCCTCTCAGACACCCTTGGGGAGTGGGGTCATGGCCAGGGTCTGCCATTATCAACGGCGACCCTGGAGCAATTAGGGCTAAGTGCCTTGTTCAAGGGCACATCGGCAGATCTTTCGCCTTGTCTGCTTTGGGATTTGATCTCGCGACCTTTTGGTTACTGGCCGAACTAGAGCTGGGATGATAAACCGAAATGATCGACACGGAGCATACTAATATCATTCATTATGATAAGTAGCCAATACTAGAGAAATATGACGTTTGAAATTAAATGCATTTGCTAATATGGGTGATTGCCAATGGGACAATGAATAGCTACAACCATCAAACAATGTCATGTAAAACCACTGGACTGCAGTTCGTACAGGCCTTATTCTCTGGTTTTCATTAATGATTCCAGTTTGCAAACATAGTTTTAGGCGGTTTCAGGAGAGTCTGGCCAGCACCCTGCTTGGGCTTTATCTGTCTTTGATAAGTAGAAGGATAGCGCCGATACTTGTTTAACAAATACTCTGGGACTTTTAAAGCCCAGTGCTGTGCAGTGACTGCTCAGGCAGCTGGTGAGTAGAGCGGAAATCCTATTGACGGACATGTAGTCTCAGGAGGAAGGAACATGATTTATTCTAAATCTTCTCTGGATTAGGAGCAGAATACAAATCTGGCCCTCTGTGTGTGTGTGATTTCACTCTCTGTATGTTTGTGTGTGTGTGTGTGTGTGTGTGTGTGTGTGTGTGTGTGTGTGTGTGTGTGTGTGTGTGTGTGTGTGTGTGTGTGTGTGTGTGTGTGTGTGTGTGTGTGTGTGTGTGTGTGTGTGTGTGTGTGTGTGTGTGTGTGTGTGTGTGTGTGTGTGTGTGTGTGTGTGTGCGTGTGACATGCTCACCCTTTTCCTCACTCTACACCAACCTTGTTTGTGTGAACACTCTTGACAGTGATAGAACCGTCCCTGTAAGTGTGTGGCCTAGATGCACATTTTAACTGATGCACATGAGAATTCCCCCCTCCCCCCATTGGCTGGAGGTCATCCAAAAGGGCAAGTGTGGTAGCCTATTGTCAAATCAAATACATCTTTTATTTGTCACATGCTTCATAAACAACAGGCAACTAACAGTGAAATGCTTGACTACGGGTCCTTTGTCAAACAATGTAGAGTTAAGATAACGATACAAAATGTGATGAAAAATGTACATAGTGACACGAGGAATAAATCCGCGGTGAATACTGAATAACAATACCAGGTACAGGTAACATGGGAGTACCAGTACCGAGTCGATGTGCAGGGGTACAAGGTAATAGAGGTAGCTATTAGGGCTGGGATTTATCAGGGACCTCACGATATGATCACGATACTTAGGTGCCGATATGATATGTATTGCGATTCTATGTATTGCAAATCAATATTTAGATTTTATTGCCATTTGATGTTCCAAACGTATTGCTCACCATATGTCTGCCGCAGAGAGACAAGACAGCCACGAGAAAACAAGTGTTGATCAGTCATGGAAATGGAAGTGCTGAAAACTAATTGGCTCCCAATTGAAAAAGAAAATGGAGAACCAGCTATGAAGGAAACATACTGGAGTTTTGGTGCTGGTACAGCAAAAAAAAATACTCCGATTTGGTCAAAACGACATGATATGTTAAAAAATATATATCCTGATATGTAACTGTATATTTTTCCCCCCATCACACAGTTAGGCAGGAGTAAAGTGACTAGGCACCAGGATAATGCAGATAATAGACAGTAGCAGCAGCAGCATATGGTGAGTGTGAACGTGTGTGTGATCGTGGGTGTGTGGTGCCAGTATGCATGCGTGCGTGTGCTATGTGTGTGTATGTGTGTGTTGGGATGTCAGTGTGAGTGTGTGTGAGTGTATGGGTAGAGTCCAGTGTGTGTGCATAGAGTCAAAAAGAGTCAATGCAGGTAGTCTGGGCAGCCATTTGTTTTATCAGTCTTATGGCTTGGTTAGTAGAAGCTGTACAAGGTCCTGTTGGTTACAGACTTGCTTCACTGGTACCACTTGCTATGCTGTAGCAGAGAGAACAGTCTACTGCTTAAGTGGCTGGAGTCTTTTGAAAGGGGTCCTGATGACAGGGAGCTTGGCCCCAGTGATGTACTGGGCTGTACTCACTACCCTCTTTAGCGCCTTGCGGTCTTGTGCCTTGCATTTGCCCTACCAAGCGGTAATGCAGCCAGTCAAGATGCTCTCAATGGTGAAGCTGTAAAACTTTTTAAATATCTGAGGGCCGATGGCAAATCTTTTCAGCGTCCTGAGGGGAAAGAGCTGACGTGCCCTCGTCCCAACTGTGTTGGTGGGTGTGGACCATGTTAATTCCTTAGTGATGTGGACACTGAGGAACCCACTCCATTACAGCCGTGTCGATGTAAATAGGGGCATGCTCGCCCCTCCGTTTCCTGTAGTTCACGATCAGCTCCTTTGTCTTGCTGACATTGAGAGAGAGGTTGTTGTCCTTGCACCACACTGCCAGGTCTCTGACTTCCCTATAGGCTGCTTATTTTGCACTCACATCATGGTCCTCTTTTCAATGGGCTGAATACAATGAACTAGAGGGAGAGAGTGAGACATTACTAGTCTATAGCTGTCTACAGCTCCGCTCTGATGTATGGTGAGGCTGGCTAGCTGAATGTACTGCCAACAGATCTCATAATGAAACCACTACAACAGCTCACCTCTAAATAATTCAAAATTCACTGAAAGCTGCCCCAGTAGGGAGTTATGGGTATGTACTGTATACGGCCCAGAGGTAACTCCACATGCCTGTTCGATTCAATACTTTCATGACAGGTTAGACTGAGTTAAGGCTGAGTAGGGGGCCTTGGGAGATCAAACCCATCTATTTTCCTGGCACGTATCTATAAATATTATATTCATATTAGCTCTGGTCCTGGGTGTGAGTGTGTTTACCTTCACAGGCTCAGCATTAGCAAGCCACACTAACATCATGGACCAGAGTTTTACGTTAATAATCTGTTAGGAACTGTGACTCATAAAAGGGATCATTAGGGGCCAGACAGTGACAGGTGGCCCTGTGGTCACAAACAAGAAGAGTCTGACAGCAGAGTGGAGGGCTAGGGAGATCTGTTCTGTAAGGACTTGGCAAGGCCTCACTCTCCCTAATTGCACTTGTTTGTAGTGGCTGGCACATAGTCAGGAAGTTAATGAGACTCAGTGACTGCAGGGAGAAAACTCACTGCTCTCCTAAATCCCAGTGCCTTGAGAAGATGCTCTGTCAAAAATCACTATTCTAGTGGATGATGTGTGCAAACATGGTTTTGTATACAGTAGATTTCTCACGTCAAGCACAGAATTATAGGACTGTAGCCTGTATGCAGTTGAAGTCGGAAGTTTACATACACATAGGTCGGTGTCATTAAAACTCGTTTTTCAACCACTCCACAAAATTCTTGTTAACAAACTATAGTTTTGGCAAGTCGGTTAGGACATCTACTTTGTGCATGACACAAGTCATTTTTTCCAACAATTGTTTACAGACAGATTATTTCACTTATAATTCACTGTATCACAATTCCAGTGGGTCAGAAGTTTACATATACTAAGTTGACTGTGCCTTTAAACAGCTTGGAAAATTCCAGAAAATTATGTCATGGCTTTGGAAGCTTCTGATCAGCTAATTGACATAATTTGAGTCAATTGGAGGTGTACCTGTGAATGTATTCAAGGACTACGTTCAAATTCAGTGCCTCTTTGCTTGACATTGTGGGAAAATCTAAATAAATCAGCCAAGACCTCAGGAAAGAAATTGTAGACCTCCACAAGTCTGGTTCATCCTTGAGAGCAATTTCCAAATGCCTGAAGGTACCACGTTCATCTGTACAAACAATAGTATGCAAGTATAAACACCATGGGACCACGCAGCCGTCATACCGCTCTGTCTCCTAGAGATGAACATACTTTTGTGCGAAAAGTGCAAATCAATCCCAGAACAACAGCAAAGGGCCTTGTGAAGATGCTGGAGGAAACAGTTACAAAAGTATCTATATCCACAGTAAAACGAGTCCTATATCGACATAACCTGAAAGGGCGCTCAGCAAGGAAGAAGCCACTGCTCCAAAACCACCATTAAAAACGCCAGACTACGGTTTGCAACTGCACATTGGGTCAAATATTGTACTTTTTGGAGAAATGTCCTCTGGTCTGATGAAACAAATATAGTACTGTTTGGCCATAATGACCATCGTTATGTTTGGAGGAAAAAGGGGAAGGCTTACAAGCCAAAGAACACCATCCCAACCGTGAAGCACGGGAGCGGCAGCAGCATGTTGTGGGGGTGCTTTGCTGCAGGAGGGACTGGTGCTCTTCACAAAATAGATGGCATCATGAACAAGGACAATTATGTGGATATATTGACGCAACATCTCAAGACATCAGTCAAGAAGTTAATGCTTGGTCACTAAAGGCTCTTCCAAATGGACAATGACCCCAAGCATACTTCCAAATTTGTGGCAAAATGGCTTAAGGACAACAAAGTCAAGGTATTGGAGTGGCCATCACAAAGCCCTGACCTCAATCCTATAAAAAATGTGTGGGCAGAACAGAAAAAGCGCGTGCGAGCAAGGAGGCCTACAAACCTGATTCAGTTACACATGCTCTGTCAGGAGGAATGGGCCAAAATTCACCCAACTTATTGTGGGAAGCTTGTGGAAGGCTACCCGAAACGTTTGACCCAAGTTAAACAATTTAAAGGCAATGCTACCAAATACTAATTGAGTGTAGAAATAAAGAAATCAAAGCTGAAGTAAATTATTCTCTCTACTATTATTCTGACATTCCACATTCTTTAAATAAATTGGCGATCCTAACTGACCTAAAACAGGGAATTTTGACTAGGATTAAATGTCAGGAATTGTGAAAAACTGAGTTGAAATGTATTTGGCTAAGGCGTATGTAAACATCCGACTTTAACTGTACAGTTGTACTTTCTAACCTGCATCCAAACTGAATGTATCTATTTACATTTTGTGAAGTGAAGCAGAACAATTCCCATTAAATCCAGGCTAGTAAGTTACTGCTCCGGGTGAAAACAATGGTCTCCTTAACTGGTTCATTGGGAGATCACAGTAGGCTCTCCACAGTAGGCTAGACGAACAAGTTCAGACTCGCAGAGCCATGACTCATGTTTCTAAGTGCTAATCAAAAGATTAATGTAACACCACAGTTGGCAGGAACATGACCTCGTTAGTTTGTTTGTCTGCCCAGCAGTGTCTCACATGACAGGTGTTACGTACGGTGTTGATTACCTTGCGCTGGACCGCCTGTCTGTTTTGCATCCTTTGTTGTCTATTTGCATTGTTCTGGTGAATGGTCTTGTTTCCAAAATGTAACAGGTTGGAAACATGATTGGCCGGATGTTGCCGTCCAAAATAGTTTCTTTATTGAATTGGTATAACGTACTCATGACAAACTAGCAAATGATGAAAAAACACCTACAGTATGTGCGCATTTACCATAAATCTGTTTGGTTTTATAGTTATACATATTACATTAACTGGGCATAGGTGTCAGGCTGTGAACCAACCATGTACATCCAGTGTGCTTTTACAATTGTAATTCTGCATTCTATCCCAAATCAATGCAACCAACCGTGTACAGTTGTAATTCTGCATTCTTACCAACATTAGAAGAAATGGACATCATTTATTTATGCATAGACTATAGACATACCAAAAATAGATGTAACAAGCCGTGATACAACTCTATGACTCAGTGGCTATGACTCAGTGTTTTTAGAGGAGAAATGAAAGGGGCATTTGAAGGTCTCAGGGAGTATTCTCCCTGGAGATAGCTTCTTGAGAGCAATCAATAGTTTGTGTTTCCACCACTCTCTGCCCTCCCTTACGTCCCTTTTCGACTGAGAAAGGAAGGCTAGGTGGTGTACTGTAACACCCGTCTATACACCTCTCAGCTCTAATCATGTCAGCTCTGGTCAGTCCAACAAATGTCTAGACAGACACCTATTCACTTGGACATATTCAGAATGATCATTATGAAAAGGGTGGACACCTACTGCTTTGAGGCAAAGACATGTCCATAGACAGCGGTGTGTGAGCCCATTTAATTCAACCATAAGCTTGCAGTAACCGACTGGCACTGTCATTATATTAGGGATTATGTTGTAGGAAGTGGTGGGGTTGGTTCCCATTGCTGACACCAAACGTCGACTCCACTTAATTGCAATTTAGAATTAGAATCTTGCAACACTGTTTAATTGACAATCCACAAGTGCATATGAACACCATATATCCTCATTGCAGAGGAGACCCTATGTTTCAGAGGGGCCTCTACTACCGAACATGTTTATGTCTGGTAGTAATCATTACAGTACAATATTTACTTGAAGAGTGTTCTCAGTTTGCTTTGTGTGTTTTTTTTCCCCCCAGGACTTTGTGCAATTAAGCCCTGAATCGAGGAACTACAAAGGAATAGCCATCTCCCTGCTGGTCATAGTGGCGGTTTGCTCCCTCATCACAATGTCTGTCTTTGTTCTCACACCAGGTACTGTACCCAACAGGGGACCAAGAGACCTCATGGAGTTTATTTTCAGGGTCATAGTTACTGTAGGCCTGTATTCTTACTAACAAAATATAAGAACCAGAATTCTTCCGTGTCTGGTTATATAGTCAGAGCCCTGAATTTTTCAAAACAGTTTTATGATCAGTGTAATATTGACTGTTGTTATGTGTGTATGAATATCAATTCTTTTCCTGTGTGATTCTATCCTTATCAGGCTGTAGTATCCGTATTTTGATAACTGGCCTAACACTGATATCCTATTTGCAGTGGAACTTCCTGGTGCGGCTAACTCCAGACTTACTGTGCTGGACCTGTTCAAGCCAGAGTTCTCGGTGCACGATCCTGAGGCCAGGTGGATAAGTGGTAAGTACTTTCAGGGTAACCGTCCAACATTCCTGTTCTAACGAAGCCTTCAGACGGATCCTTATACTCTCAATCTGATTGAGACTCACATGCAAAGGTTGGATTTCATTTAACAGCATCCCCAAAAGCAAAAATGTATAAGCCCTCAGCAGTGCCACAAAGGGTATGGAGGCTACTATTATAAGAGAAATGGTCTGCCCAGGAGGCTACTATTATAAGAGAAAGGGTCTGCCCAGGAGGCTACTATTATAAGAGAAAGGGTGTGGCCAGAACGCTAGAATTATAAGAGAAAGGGTCTGCCCAGGAGGCTACTATTATAAGAGAAAGGGTGCGGCCAGAAGGCTAGAATTATAATAGAAAGGGTCTGCCCAGGAGGCTACTAATTATAAGAGAAAGGGTCTGCCCAGAAGGCTAGAATTATAAGAGAAAGGGTCTGCCCAGGAGGCTACTAATTATAAGAGAAAGGGTGTGGCCAGGTTGGCTAGTTTTTGGAAGCTATTGGGCTACAGTCTATCTGATAGGTGGATGAGGGTGACAGAGATTCTATTCTCTTGACATGATCCTAGAAATCCAAAGTACTTATCATAAACGATTAAGTCATAGATTTTTGTTTGTTTGTTGTTATACATTTTAGACTTTGTTTCACTCACAAGCAGAGCATTCTGAACCTCTCAGCTCAAGCATGCGAGTATTCCTGCAAGCCTTCATCTCATCTTGAGCTATAATGACAGCTGAGAGTTTAGCATGGCATGGGAGCAACACCTCCTGACCAGTCTCAGTAAAACAGATGGCCTCCCAGTCATGCCCCTATTCTGTCCGGTTTGCCAAAACAGGGTTGACTCTATCTCAAGCCATCACTGGGAGCCCCTCTGGGATATACTCTCAGGTCAAATCTCCCACCCCGTATCCAGAACAACACCCCTTTCTCCAAAACCTAGCAGGTTTCATAATAGTGTGAGAGAATCGTTTGGGGTGGCAGCGCTGGTGTCTGTTCTGTTGTCTGAGCTGGTGTGGTTCTTCTTCGCTCCTCTTGGCCACAGCGAGCAGAATCTCTTCCAGCCTGCGTATGAAATTGAGGCCTGGAAGCCTGCGGAGAGCTTTTCCATCCAAGGGTAGCAAATACAAATGACTTTTTCAGTCGCCTGTTGATTCTCATTATGGGGATTGGAGTGTGATGCCTTCTCGCACACTGTGTTGACCTGATGGACTGCATTAACTCTTATGGGCCTCCCGTCGTTTTTCCAACGCCTTCCGTGATAGATCAAGCCATATCGTCCGCCCCCTCGTCCGCTCACACTGACGTTTCTCCTTCTGTAGGACACAGCAATAAAACTTTGCTACCCCCCCCCCCCATGAAACGCTGTGAGAAATATAATGACCAGTGATTTCATCACCACCTCTCATGTTAGCGGACATTACGTTATAGTGGTAAATATTGGTGAGATTAGAGCCAAGCTAACAGGTGGTATGAAGACAGACAGACAGACAGACAGACAGACAGACAGACAGACAGACAGACAGACAGACAGACAGACAGACAGACAGACAGACAGACAGACAGACAGACAGACAGACAGACAGACAGACAGACAGACAGACAGACAGACAGACAGACAGACAGACAGACAGACAGACAGACAGACAGACAGACAGACAGACAGACAGTCATGTAACGGTGAAAGGCAGTGGTCTGCCATGGCACAGCTGCAGAGGCAGTTCCTGCTAGGACCTCATTACATTTGGGGGGATTATCTTGGTGAGTGCTCCCTGTCTGCCTGCTGCTAGCGTGCTCTGCTACAACACTATCAGACTGTTCCTAAGTAGACACAGCCCCTTAGAAAAGCTGCTCAGGTTTAGACTATTACCATTAGAAAACTAGTGTTCACAATCGCATACATGTTAACGGAGTTGTCTTTTTTTAATACCTTGTTTGAAATGATCATGACTAACTGTGTATCACGTTGTCGGTTCAAGTTCATCATTTTTTAAACATAAGTACCAAAAAGTATCAATTAGTGTTAATTTCACATGTCGTAAATAATGTTGTAATAGTAAACGTACTCTTGCTGATCATGATATGTAGTATGGCCCTTGTTATTTTCTAGTGCATACACTACATGAACATCCAAACAGCCTGCATCCCAACAATTCATTTAAATATCATACAATTCATTTGTGTAACCACGGAAACTATATACCTTATTTATCGATTTCCTGAATATATTGTACGTGGTGTATCATTCCCAACAGACAGAAGGATAAACACTGTTTGTTCTGGCCAGCGGGAGGTACTGTATATTTGACTTATGTAAATGAGAACTAACACTACATTTTCACACATAACATATTAGTCAGAACACGTGTTTTAATCAGGGAAGACGACACGATGTTCATACTAAATATAGCCTCTGAAATGTGAACACCCTACACACTCTGTTTACCCCGTTTGTCACCATCGCCTGGAGTGGTGGGTGCAGAGTCAAATGCAGAGAGCAGAAGATACAGGGGAAACCGACTTTATTTGGATTCCCAAACGAACGCCCAAAACAACAGGCGCAAAAACGACAGAAAAATAGTCCGACCCAACACAGGGCACAAACGGACAGGAACACAAACCACGCACACCTTGACTAACAGAAAACAATAATATATAATAATAATATATGCCATTTAGCAGACGCTTTTATCCAAAGCGACTTACAGTCATGTGTGCATACATTCTACGTATGGGTGGTCCCGGGGATCGAACCCACTACCCTGGCGTTACAAGCGCCATGCTCTACCAACTGAACAGGCTTATTTAGACATGAATCAAGAAACAAAGTAAGAGACAGGTGCAACCTATAAGACCAAACATAAATCAAATCAAATCAAATCAAATTTTATTTGTCACATACACATGGTTAGCAGATGTTAATGCGAGTGTAGCGAAATGCTTGTGCTTCTAGTTCCGACAATGCAGTGATAACCAACAAGTAATCTAACTAACAATTCCAAAACTACTGTCTTATACACAGTGTAAGGGGATAAGGAATATGTACATAAGGATATATGAATGAGTGATGGTACAGAGCAGCATACAGTAGATGGTATCGAGTACAGTATATACATATGAGATGAGTGTGAAGACAAAGTAAACAAAGTGGCATAGTTAAAGTGGCCAGTGATACATGTATTACATAAGGATGCAGTCGATGATGTAGAGTACAGTATATACATATGCATATGAGATGAATAATGTAGGGTAAGTAACATTATATAAGGTAGCATTGTTTAAAGTGGCTAGTGATATATTTACATCATTTCCCATCAATTCCCATTATTAAAATGGCTGGAGTTGGGTCAGTGTCAATGACAGTGTGTTGGCAGCAGCCACTCAATGTTAGTGGTGGCTGTTTAACAGTCTGATGGCCTTGAGATAGAAGCTGTTTTTCAGTCTCTCGGTCCCAGCTTTGATGCACCTGTACTGACCTCGCCTTCTGGATGATAGCGGAGTGAACAGGCAGTGGTTCGGGTGGTTGATGTCCTTGATGATCTTTATGGCCTTCCTGCAACAACGGGTGGTGTAGGTGTCCTGGAGGGCAGGTAGTTTGCCCCCGGTGATGCGTTGTGCAGTCCTCACTACCCTCATACATATAGAATATGAAGTAGTTGTCCATAAGTGTAGAATATGAAGTGGTTGTCTATACATATAGAATATGAAGTAGTTGTCCATAAGTATAGAATATGAAGTGGTTGTCCATAAGTATAGAATATGAAGTGGTTGTCTATACATATAGAATATGAAGTTGTTCTCCATACATATAGAATATGAAGTTGTTCTCCATACATATAGAATATGAAGTTGTTCTCCATACATATAGAATATGAAGTTGTTCTCCATACATATAGAATATGAAGTTGTTCTCCATACATATAGAATATGAAGTTGTTCTCCATACATATAGAATATTAAGTTGTTCTCCATACATATAGAATATGAAGTTGTTCTCCATACATATAGAATATGAAGTTGTTCTCCATACATATAGAATATGAAGTTGTTCTCCATACATATAGAATATGAAGTGGTTCTCCATACATATAGAATATGAAGTTGTTCTCCATACATATAGAATATGAAGTTGTTCTCCATACATATAGAATATGAAGTTGTTCTCCATACATATAGAATATGAAGTTGTTCTCCATACATATAGAATATGAAGTTGTTCTCCATACATATAGAATATGAAGTTGTTCTCCATACATATAGAATATGAAGTTGTTCTCCATACATATAGAATATGAAGTTGTTCTCCATACATATAGAATATGAAGTTGTTCTCCATACATATAGAATATGAAGTTGTTCTCCATACATATAGAATATGAAGTTGTTCTCCATACATATAGAATATGAAGTGGTTCTCCATACATATAGAATATGAAGTTGTTCTCCATACATATAGAATATGAAGTTGTTCTCTATACATATAGAATATGAAGTTGTTCTCCATACATATAGAATATGAAGTTGTTCTCCATACATATAAAATATGAAGTTGTTCTCCATACATATAGAATATGAAGTTGTTCTCCATACATATAGAATATGAAGTTGTTCTCTATACATATAGAATATGAAGTTGTTCTCCATACATATAGAATATGAAGTTGTTCTCTATACATATAGAATATGAAGTTGTTCTCTATACATGTATAATATGAAGTAGTTGTCTATACATATAGAATATGAAGTGCTTCTCTATACATGTATAATATGAAGTAGTTGTCTATACATATAGAATATGAAGTGCTTCTCTATACATGTATAATATGAAGTAGTTGTCTATACATATAGAATATGAAGTGGTTGTCTATACATGTATAATATGAAGTGGTTGTCTATACATATAGATTATGAAGTGCTTCTCTATACATATAGAATATGAAGTGCTTCTCTATACATGTATAATATGAAGTAGTTGTCTATACATATAGAATATGAAGTGCTTCTCTATACATATAGAATATGAAGTGCTTCTCTATACATGTATAATATGAAGTAGTTGTCTATACATATAGAATATGAAGTGGTTGTCTATACATATAGAATATGAAGTGCTTCTCTATACATATAGAATATGAAGTGCTTCTCTATACATGTATAATATGAAGTAGTTGTCTATACATATAGAATATGAAGTGGTTGTCTATACATATAGAATATGAAGTGCTTCTCTATACATATAGAATATGAAGTGCTTCTCTATACATGTATAATATGAAGTAGTTGTCTATACATATAGAATATGAAGTGGTTGTCTATACATATAGAATATGAAGTGCTTCTCTATACATATAGAATATGAAGTGCTTCTCTATACATATAGAACATGAAGTGGTTGTCTATACATATAGATTATGAAGTGCTTCTCTATACATATAGAATATGAAGTGCTTCTCTATACATATAGAATATGAAGTGGTTGTCTATACATATAGAATATGAAGTGGTTGTCTATACATATAGAATATGAAGTGGTTGTCTATACATATAGAATATGAAGTGGTTGTCTATACATATAGAATATGAAGTGGTTGTCTATACATATAGAATATGAAGTGGTTGTCTATACATATAGATTATGAAGTGCTTCTCTATACATGTATAATATGAAGTGGTTGTCTATACATATAGATTATGAAGTGCTTCTCTATACATATAGAATATGAAGTGCTTCTCTATACATATAGAATATGAAGTGGTTGTCTATACATATAGAATATGAAGTGGTTGTCTATACATATAGAATATGAAGTGGTTGTCTATACATATAGAATATGAAGTGGTTGTCTATACATATAGAATATGAAGTGGTTGTCTATAGATATAGATTATGAAGTGGTTGTCTATACATATAGAATATGAAGTGGTTGTCTATACATATAGAATATGAAGTGGTTGTCTATACATATAGAATATGAAGTGGTTGTCTATACATATAGAATATGAAGTGGTTGTCTATACATATAGAATATGAAGTGGTTGTCTATACATATAGATTATGAAGTGCTTCTCTATACATGTATAATATGAAGTGGTTGTCTATACATATAGATTATGAAGTGCTTCTCTATATGAATGTGAAGTGGTTGTCTATATAATATGTGGTTGTCTAGTAGTTGTCTATACATATAGAATATGAAGTGGTTGTCTATACATGTAGAATATGAAGTAGTTGTCTATACATGTAGAATATGAAGTGGTTGTCTATACATATAGATTATGAAGTGCTTCTCTATACATGTATAATATGAAGTAGTTGTCTATACATATAGAATATGAAGTGGTTGTCTATACATGTATAATATGAAGTAGTTGTCTATACATATAGAATATGAAGTGCTTCTCTATACATATAGATTATGAAGTGCTTCTCTATACATATAGAATATGAAGTGGTTGTCTATACATGTATATTATGAAGTGCTTCTCTATACATGTATAATATGAAGTAGTTGTCTATACATATAGAATATGAAGTGGTTGTCTATACATATAGAATAAGAAGTGCTTCTCTATACATATAGATTATGAAGTGGTTGTCTATACATGTATATTATGAAGTGCTTCTCTATACATGTATAATATGAAGTAGTTGTCTATACATATGAAGTAGTTGTCTATACATATAGAATATGAAGTGGTTGTCTATACATGTATAATATGAAGTAGTTGTCTATACATATAGAATATGAAGTGGTTGTCTATACATATAGATTATGAAGTGCTTCTCTATACATGTATAATATGAAGTAGTTGTCTATACATATAGAATATGAAGTGCTTCTCTATACATATAGAATATGAAGTGCTTCTCTATACATATAGAACATGAAGTGGTTGTCTATACATGTAGAATATGAAGTGGTTGTCTATACATATAGATTATGAAGTGCTTCTCTATACATATAGAATATGAAGTGGTTGTCTATACATATAGAATAAGAAGTGGTTCTCTATACATATAGAATAAGAAGTGCTTCTCTATACATATAGAATAAGAAGTGGTTCTCTATAAATATAGAATATGAAGTGGTTATTCATACATATAGAATATGAAGTGTGTACTATAGGTACCCCCTGGGGGATGTCCTGAGTGATTCAACATAGTATCAACTTCATCACCACAGTCATACCCTATTAGCTCCGTACACATGTCCAGCTTGATCATGACAACCAACATATGTGATTCCATATCCTCTGACAGCAGGAATCTAACCCATAATTATGATGTTGCTTGTGCCATACTCTTATCAACTGAGCCACACAGGACCACAACACTAATTTGACCTGATTATGGTCTACATAGATAGTGGTTGAATGTCATGTGAGGAAGGCTATTTAAATATTATTATTGCTTTGCCTTGTAGACATAGGAGGGATTTTCATGAACTGAATAAAAAATATATTTCGAATGACGTCACCGAGGCAGAGACTGCAGTGGCTAAGCGAAATGGGCCATTTAAAGGTTATAGTGTCACATGAGCTCCAGCTAGATAATGTGACTCACCACATAGGCTACAGGCTTCAAACTGGGCTTGTTGGTTGTCTTATTCCAGGTTCTCCTGAAATCAAAGTTTTGCTAAATGGTCTATAGTTGGCCAGGGTTTCTCAAACTCGGTCCTGGAGCCCTCCCTGGGTGCACATTTCGGTCATTGCCCTAGCACTACACAGCTGATTCAAATCGCCAACTCATCATGAAGCTTTGATTATTTGAATCAGCTGTGTAGTGCTAGGGCAAGAACCAAAACGTGCACCCCATGGAGGGCCCCAGGACCGACTTTGGGAAGCCCTGTAGTAGGCTACCCTTTTCACAGTACTGAGCCAGTCAAGCTGTACTGCCCCGGCCTGGTTACACATCCACCATAGTTGGTTGGAAATCATCATAGTTTCCCTTCATTATCATGTCAAAAGTACGAGTTGAGGTGTCATACAAATATTCCAATTATGTTGCACCAGTGAAGCATGTAACTTCCTACTCCTCTCCATCAACCTCACAACGGATCACTTCGACATGTACATCCTCCAGGTTTTAGGAACAATCTGAGGAACTGCCCCTCCAAAATAATTATTGCTTTGGCATGTTTTTGTGAGATGTTTTGTGTGAAATCACAAAGGTGTATTTACAAGCAGTAAGCTAACATTGTAACGTTTTAACAAGCAGAAAGCTAACATTGTAACGTTCCTAGTCATTTTGCACATTTGGGCATGGCTAGGTGGCTTTGTAGATTTGAATGACATTTTCCATTGTTATTTTTTATTATTTGAGGAATTCAGTTCTATAATATATAACATAATACAATGCATACCAACCGTTTTACGCTCGTTCTGCATTATTTAGCATACCAGTTACGTAGCTGCATTTAAGATCACATTTTTACTCAGAGGAACTGCCCGAGGCCAACAACTGTGAATGGGGAGCCATCTTCCTAAAGATAGATAGTGAGATTTGTAATGCAGAACAAAATGAAGCCTTTGCAATAATGTGGCTGGCTGGCTGGCTGGCTGGCTGGCTGGCTGGCTGGCTGGCTGGCTGGCTGGCTGGCTGCAGGTCATAAAGGTTTTGCTCAGTAGAAATGATGAGAGATGAGAGGCACTCTTAAAATGAACTGCTGGAAAATGAAATGCCTTCTCCCTCTCTCTTTGGGGTCTGAAATGGATATTGATAAGTGGTTATACAATGTCAGAATGTGTAGGCCTATTTTTTTTCATCTTATCTAAAATGTGGTTATCAAGGAACATTTTCCTGTATCCTTTTACAGATTCAGAAGTTTTGTACAGGAACCGAGACGGCCACGTCATCAAGTTCAACTTTGCTTTAAACGAAACAGAAATGATCCTGAGAAATAGCACGTTTGTAAGTAGCTTGCCACCAATGGGTCCCCCTCTCTAAACTTAATTGACCCATCAGCATTCATAACACAGTACCATATTGACCCATCAGCATTCATAACACAGTACCATATTGACCCATCAGCATTCATAACACAGTACCATATTGACCCATCAGCATTCATAACACAGTACAATATTGATCTATCAGCATTCATAACACAGTACCATATTGATCCATAAGCATTCATAACACAGTACTATATTGATCCATAAGCATTCATAACACAGTACTATATTGACCCATCAGCATTCATAACACAGTACCATATTGTTCCATAAGCATTCAAAACACAGTACTATATTGATCTATCAGCATTCATAACACAGTACCATATTGACCCATCAGCATTCATAACACAGTACCATATTGATCCATAAGCGTTCATAACACAGTACTATATTGACCCATCAGCATTCATAACACAGTACCATATTGATCCATAAGCATTCATAACACAGTACTATATTGATCTATCAGCATTCATAATACAGTACCATATTGATCCATCAGCATTCATAACAAAGTACTATATTTACCCATCAGCATTCATAACACAGTACCATATTTACCCATCAGCATTCATAACACAGTACTATATTGTTCTATCAGCATTCATAACACAGTACAATATTTACCCATCAGCATTCATAACACAGTACTATATTGACCCATCAGCATTCATAACACAGTACTATATCTACCCATCAGCATTCATAACAAAATATTTACCCATCAGCATTCATAACACAGTACTATATTGATCCATCAGCATTCATAACAAAATACTATATTCGCCCATCAGCATTCATAACACAGTACAATATTGACCCATCAGCATTCATAACACAGTACTATATTTACCCATCAGCTTTCATAACACAGTACCATATTGCATAGAAATATCAAAGCTGAGCACATTGTCATTATTTGCCTCCTGTAGCATTGTGATAAATCAATTTAAATATTGAAAAGGTGTGGGCTACGGAGAAAAATATGGCAAAGACTGCTACAAGCACAGGTAAGTTTCAGGGGATAAAGGATGAGGGGATGTGTGGTTGTGAGACATTGAGGTGGGAACGTAGGTCTGAGCCGGTGTGATGTCATTGATGTTTGATGAAATGTATGTCTGTCTGTTTATTGTCTTTTGTTTATGTATGGTTGTTATTGTTTGAGAAAAAATGATATAATCGTTTAAAAAAAAGACTGATCTGACAGGTCATGTGTTATGTGTTGCATAAGGCTAAGCGGCTTTTGACTGTCATTGGCAGGCTTGCTTTTTGCCATTTAATAATCTAACTGGGCGGAAAGCAGGGCACCATTAATCCCTGATTAATGTTTAGACATGCTAGCTACAATTTTGGGTGGAAAGGTTATATGCCTGTGATTGTAATAGCATGGTACAGTATACAGGCTGTGTATTGGTTTACCATCATCTGAATTATTTCTGAGATCTACAGTGCATTCGGCAATTATTCAGATCCCTTCCATTTTTCCACATTATGTTATGTTATAGCCTTGGGGGGAGGTGTATTAAAAATAAAAAACAGAAATACCTTATTTACAGACTCTTTGCTTTGAGACTTGAAATTGAGCTCAGGTGCATCCTGTTTCCATGTTTCTACAACTTGATTGGAGTCCACCTGTGGTACATTTAGTTGATTGGACATAATTTGGAAAGGCACACATCTATCTATATAAGCACCCACAGTCGACCGTGCATGTCAGAGCAAAAACCAAGCCATGAGGTTGAAGGAATTGGCCATAGAGCTTTAAGACAGGACTGTGTCGAGGCACAGACTTGAGGAAGAGTACCAAAAAATGTCTGCAGCGTCGAAGGTCCCCAAAACATTTTTTGGTACTCTTCCTCAAGGCTTCATCATTCTTAAATGGAAGAAGTTTGGAACCACCAAGACTCTTCCTAGAGCTGGCCTCCCGGCCAAACTGAGAAGCTATCGGGGGAGATGGGCCTTGGTCAGAGAGGAGACCAAGAACCCGATGGACAGATATCCAGAGTTCCTCTGAGGAGATGGGAGAACCTTCCAGAAGGACAACCATCTCTTCTGCACTCCACCAATCAGGCCTTTATGGTAGGGTGGCCAGACGGAAGAAACTCCTCAGTATAAGGAACATGACAGCCAGCTTGGAATTTGCCAAAAGGCACCTAAATGACTCTCAGACCACGAGAAACAAGATTCTCTGGTCTGATGAAACCAAGACTGAACTCTTTGGCTTGAATGCCAAGCATCACGCCTGGAGGAAAACTGGCACCATCCCTACATTGAATCATGGGGGTGGCAGCATCAAGACTAAGATGAACGAAGCAAAGTACAGAGAGATCCTTGATGAAAACCTGCTCCATAGCGCTCAGGACCTCAGACTGGAGTGAAGGTTCCCTTTCCAACAGGACATCAATTATAAGCACACAGCAAAGACAATGCAGGAGTGGCTTCGGGCAAGTCTCTAAATGTCTTTGAGTGGCCCAGCCAGAGCCCAGACTTGAACCCGATCAATCATGTCTGGAGAGACGTGACAATAGCTGTGCAGCAACTCTCCCCATCCAACCATACAGAGCTTGAGAGGATCTGCAGAGAAAAATGGAATATACTCCCCAAATACAGGTGTGTCAAGCTTGTAGCGTTATGCCCAAGAAGGCTGTAATCACTGCCAAAGGTGCTTCAGCAAAGTAGTCGTAAAGGGTCTGAATACTTATGTAACTGTGATAAATTGTTGTTGTTTTTTTACAAAAAACTGTTTTTGCTTATGGGGTATTGTGTGCAGATTAATGAGGGAAAATAATTTTTGAAATACATTTTCGAATAAAGCTGTAGCATAACAAAATGTGGAAAAATTCAAGAGGTTTGGATACTTTCCAAATGTACTATGTGCACAAAATACTTCCTAGATCTATGTACAAGATACGTCCTAGATCTATGTACAAGATACTTCCTAGATCTATGTACAAGATACTTCCTAGATCTATGTACAAGATACTTCCTAGATCTATGTACAAGATACTTCCTAGATCTATGTACAAGATACGTCCTAGATCTATGCACAAGATTCTTCCTAGATCTATGTACAAGATACTTCCTAGATCTATGTACAAGATACTTCCTAGATCTATGTACAAGATACTTCCTAGATCTATGTACAAGATACGTCCTAGATCTATGTACAAGATACGTCCTAGATCTATGCACAAGATTCTTCCTCGATATATGTACAAGATACGTCCTAGATCTATGTACAAGATACATCCTAGATCTATGTACAAGATACGTCCTAGATCTATGTACAAGATACTTCCTAGATCTATGTACAAGATACGTCCTAGATCTATGTACAAGATATGTCCTAGATCTATGTACAAGATACTTCCTAGATCTATGTACAAGATACTTCCTAGATCTATATACAAGATACGTCCTAGGTCTATGTACAAGATATGTCCTAGATCTATGTACAAGATACGTCCTAGATCTATGTACAAGATACGTCCTAGGTCTATGTACAAGATATGTCCTAGATCTATGTACAAGATACGTCCTAGATCTATGTACAATATACTTCCTAGATCTATGTACAAGATACTTCCTAGATCTATGTACAAGATACTTCCTAGATCTATGTACAAGATACTTCCTAGATCTATGTACAACATATTTCCTAGATCTACAAGATACTTCCTAGATCTATGTACAAGATACTTCCTAGATCTATGTACAAGATACATCCTAGATCTATGTACAAGATACTTCCTAGATCTATGAACAAGATACTTCCTAGATCTATGTACAAGATACTTCCTAGATCTATGTACAATATACTTCCTAGATCTATGTACAAGATACTTCCTAGATCTATGTACAAGATACTTCCTAGATCTATGTACAATATACTTCCTAGATCTATGTACAAGATACTTCCTAGATCTATGTACAATATACTTCCTAGATCTATGTACAATATGTGTTAACCTTTAGATGTTTTATTTGTGACTTCTGTCTTTCCCTTGTCCTAGGTGTCATTCAAAGTTGCCAAATATTCTCTCTCTCCAGACATGAAATATGTGCTATTTGCTTACGAAGTGAAACAGGTAGGATATGAATAGTCGTTAACCTTCCTGTTGTGTTCGTTTCATGTTCATTCATTCTGTGTTCCCGGTCCAAAATGACCCCCCCATTATAGCTGATTAGCAATCCATAATAATATATGTATATTATCACCTAATGTTGTGTTAGATCTTTTTGATCAACTTAAGTTATTGTGAACATTACAAGTTTTGAACTTCTGTTTGCTATTTATGGCCTGTAGGCCTCACTGACCTGAGCTCATACAACTCGTTTTTGAGTTTAAAAAAAGCATAATGTGTGGATTATTTTGACTATAACAAATACTCAGATGAAACACATTATGCTATTTATCACAGACTACTTCACTGTCAGTTTCCTGGCCTCTCTCCTCCTCACCAGTGTCATGATCAAAGATATGATCAAGAGCCTCACATACAGTATATCGTCTGGTCATTGTGCTGCCACGGAATGAATTGTGAGCAAGGCCTCAAATAAGCTTTATATACCAGAGCTGCTAGAAAAGTTCTGTATATTATTGAACCAATGTTACGATTGTTTGTGAGAATGCCAACAGGTGTTGTTCCCGTGGGAGAAATATTATATTGGGGAAAGGTTCCCATGGGGGTTGCCATGGAAGCCAAAAATGGGAGTGTGTGTGTGTGTGTGTGTGTGTGTGATCAAAAACACATGCATGTGGGGGTCTGGGAGAGGAAGTGTGTCCATCTCATGAATGGGCATGTGCTGGAACTCAATTTTATACACTAATTGTAGCCTCACCCATTCATTTGTAATGACCAGTCATTTTGACTGGGAACACCACAGGTGTACAAAAGTTAAATAAAACACCCAAAATGTAATGAAAATAATCTAAATGTATTTTCTGTGTTCAGATGCCCTGTGTGGACAAAGTCATGGAACCTTATGACAATCAGATTAAATTAACTACATTTTTCAGAGAGAAAACTTGTAAATCGGTCCAATTTGACCGGAACACAACAGGAGGGTTAAATTATTGTTGTTTGTTATTTACTAATACACTTTTAAATGACAGTTACGAGAGATAAACATGTCAACACATACAGTACAACGTCACAGGGCATTATTAGTATAAAAAACAGTCAACTGAATACAATTTTCTTCCACCAGAGCAGTATATGAGATATAAATCACCTTTCAGCCAAATAAATAAATAAATAAAGAACCAAACACGAACCTAGTGCAAATGTTTCAGCTAACCAAAAGAAAAATGGAACTACAGAATATATCAGTGTTTCCCATGACCCTAAGCATAGGTTGAGTCTCTATTGTTATTCCCTGATTCCTAGCCTCTTTCCTCACCTCATTCTCAGAATGCATAGGAGGAGAAGGTCCGAAGGAAATCTCAGATCTTCTGTTTTAATGTGTTTTGAGAAGGACGCGAGGAGAGGGGACGTGAGGATTCAAGGAAATTGCAATTGAGATTCGCCCATAGTAGGACCGGGAAGGAGACCAAACCGCAAATAGGCTCTGATCAGAAATCAGATTGCACCAGCTGGGTTAATGGCGGGTGTACTGACCTCATTGAGGTTTTATCTTCTTTTTCTTTCTTTATTCACCTTTTATGTGTTTTTATGTATTCATATTTAAGCCCAAACCAGGGATCTGTCAGAGAGGAGAGAACAGGGATAAACACCAGAGTACAGAAGAGGCTACGTTAATGCAAAGGAGATTGAATGACAAGTGGACTACACGAATGTTCCTACGTAGCAAGAATCTTATTGACTAAAATGATTAAAATGCGTTGAAGTGTGGCAGTGGGTCTGTGCACTTTTTGTTTAATGGCTGGATCGCTGGCAACCAAGGTTTGGGAACATTGCACCAGAATGGGATTCCCTAGAGAATGGACTGATGCAAATGTTGTTTAGTTGTGTTATGCATTATTATTATGCAGTATCGGTGGTGTGCAGCCAAGTTTGCATGATGATTAACCTTACCTGACAACTGAAGAGTTGCGTTGGCTCCCTGAGCTGTGCGGGCTAACACAGTCTTGAATTCTTTTCGTAAACAGTTACATTGTGGAATCCCGACACGTGGTTTCTAACATGATTCATTTGCATCCTATATGCTTTATTGTTGTCTATTATTTATTGTAACATTAATTGTCAATACTTTTCATTTCAGGTGTATAGACATTCCTATACTGCAGCGTACATTGTTTACAACATCCACACAAGGTAAGAGACTGAATGGACTGGTTGATGCGTCGCGTCTTGTATTGACATGCATGCTGAAGAACATACCGCATTATGTATGATACACCCCATCTTTGACATCTCTAGTTCAACAACAGATGGGGTTTGTTCATGCCTGTCTGCCTGTCTTTGTGTACTTTTGTGCGCGTGCTTGTGTTTCAGGGAGGTGTGGGAGTTGAATCCTCCGGAGGTCCAGAATGCAGTGCTCCAGCATGCAGCGTGGGGTGTGAAGGGACAGCAGCTGGTGAGTCTCTCCTCTTCTATGATGCCATACACTTCCTCGTTTCCCTCTCTCTCTCACCCAATCGGAAATCAACCCATGGGCACAGCTCCTAGACTGTCACAGATGCCTCAGCACACATATGAAAGAAATTGATAGGTGTGAGCATTATTGATAGATTTTGTACAGTGTTCCATCAAGATGTGTTGGCATGCGGGAGACCCGGTTTCAAACCCAGTCGTCACACTAGGGGTTGGTATAAAATTTGCCGTGTTTCTATTTCTAATGATGACCAGTTGTGGTACAGTTTCTCATGTGAAGGAGTAGAAAGCACCATTTGCTGTATATCAGGCAGCCATTGTGACAGCAGGTGGTCCTGTTACAGATGGGGATGCAGACTACGTTTTTCCCGGACCAGACACTTGAGCATCTGTTACTCTGTTCAGTTTGTTTGGTCACAAACAAAACCCAGCATGTGATTTTTGTCTTGCCGAACATCTGGCGGCCTAACAAAGCACACTTGATTGTTAAAAGGGTACAAAAGTGAAGATGTGAAAGGAACTGATTGAAGAAGCGAATACTGAAGTTTAGCAATATATAGTCATTAATCAATGCTATCTATTACGGTGCACTTTAATTCCTGATATGGATCATAAATGGAAATAAGTCATAAAATCACTACCATATTTATCTGGCAGTGAACTAGTGCTGTATTGTAGATACTGATGGGAATCAGAGTCTGGCTTTTGCTGTGCTATAGTTTTATAGCCACCATGCAAAGCACAACTACAATTCTCTTCACTCTCATTTCAGATCTACATCTTTGAAAACAACATCTATTACCAATCAGATGTGCAGAGCAATTCTCTTAGGATTACTTCGTCGGGAGAGGAAGGAGTCGTATTTAATGGAATCGCTGACTGGCTGTATGAAGGTTTGTCTGAATGCCTTGTACCCAAGAACACAATGTTAGAAAAGGTATTCCAGACATTGGAAATAAATAATGTTCAGCCACAAAGGAATTCATCACTTTCACAGTTGAACGGCTCTCAGTCACATTCAGGGTCGGATGGAATAAGAATTCAAAATGAACTCTACTAACGATATTAGTCCCATTTCTGAAGGATAAATGAGAACTAACTCAGAATTTTTATCAAAGTTAATTAAATATAGATGAAGGACAGTCATTATTTCACTACAGCAGTGTTGTCTCCTCATGAATGGGCCATAATCCACACATTGTTCCATGCTCAGGGATGGCAGGGACAATTTTATTCACAATTTGCACTTATTATTTACAGCTTAATGATGAATTGTAGCTCTGACTTATTTAAGACCAATTTTGTGCTTTCTCTACATCAGCCCAAAACAATGTCCGTCAAAAAACTGTAAGAATTCTTCAATTGTCATCCTCTTGACATATATTCAACAAGGTTGTGTAAAACACAGATTTCCAATTGATGCAGATACAAATTCTAACTTTCTCTTAACTTCACTTACAGTAACATATTGCTCTTATACAGTATATAGCATCTTCAAGTAGTGGTGTACAGAAGAAACCTATATTCATGTGGACTCGATCCGAAGAAGAAAAATACAATAGTATAGTTCAGAATTTGAATTGATGGCAGTTTGGTCCTTGTGTTTTCAGAGGAGATTCTGCAGTCACACATAGCACACTGGTGGTCACCTGACGGAGAGAGACTGGCCTTCCTCATGATCAACGATACCCTGGTACCTACCATGTTCCTGCCTCGGTTCACTGGCAGCCCCTACCCCAGGTCACAGGAGTACCCATACCCCAAGGTAATGGAAAGACGCAATATAATGGGACAGCATGCTGCTGAAGAAAGTGCATCTATCTATCTGTGTCATTATTTTGCATTGGTGAAATTGTGCTTGTTTGTTTGAAAAACAACACTGTAACTATTGTGTGTCTTTGTAGACTCACACAGTATACTCGATTTGAGCTGTGGATATCACGTCTCTGTGCTATCGACTGATGCGTTGTATTATATGTGCTGCGCGTCGATACAACAACTATGGCTATCGAGTTATCGAGATTATCCTGTTGCATAGAGTTGGTTAGAAATACTCTTCACATCAAGGTCTTATATTCTGGTAGATCAAGTATTTATGGAGCCTCAACCAAAGGGAAATTGGAAACTGAATAAATGATTAGGCAAAATGATCAGAACACTGCTCAGATTTTATAGGTGGTAATGGCGCTTCTAACTAAGGCTGTGATGGTTATGGAATTTTGAATTACGGTTATTTGTCAGCCAAATGGTCACGTTTATAGTCACAAGTATAACCGTTCGAATAGCAAAGAAAAAGAAGCACATCTTCTCCTCTCTCTCCTGACTGCACGTCTGGTCTTTTTGAATGCCCGGTTGTCTACAGTCAACTGTCTACAGTCTACAGTCAGCTGTCTACAGTCTACAGTCAGCTGTCTCAGTCTACAGTCAGCTGTCTCAGTCTACAGTCAGCTGTCTACAGTCTACAGTCAGCTGTCTACAGTCTACAGTCAGCTATCTCAGTCTACAGTCAGCTGTCTACAGTCTACAGTCAGCTGTCTCAGTCTACAGTCAGCTGTCTCAGTCTACAGTCAGCTGTCTCAGTCTACAGTCAGCTGTCTCAGTCTACAGTCAGCTGTCTCAGTCTACAGTCAGCTGTCTCAGTCTACAGTCAGCTGTCTACAGTCTACAGTCAGCTGTCTACAGTCTACAGTCAGCTGTCTCAGTCTACAGTCAGCTGTCTCAGTCTACAGTCAGCTGTCTACAGTCTATAGTCAGCTGTCTCAGTCTACAGTCAGCTGTCTACAGTCTACAGTCAGCTGTCTACAGTCTACAGTCAGCTGTCTACAGTCTATAGTCAGCTGTCTCAGTCTACAGTCAGCTGTCTACAGTCTACAGTCAGCTGTCTCAGTCTACAGTCAGCTGTCTACAGTCTACAGTCAGCTGTCTACAGTCTACAGTCAGCTGTCTCAGTCTACAGTCAGCTGTCTACAGTCTACAGTCAGCTGTCTACAGTCTACAGTCAGCTGTCTACAGTCTATAGTCAGCTGTCTCAGTCTACAGTCAGCTGTCTACAGTCTACAGTCAGCTGTCTCAGTCTACAGTCAGCTGTCTACAGTCTACAGTCAGCTGTCTACAGTCTACAGTCAGCTGTCTCAGTCTACAGTCAGCTGTCTACAGTCTACAGTCAGCTGTCTACAGTCTACAGTCAGCTGTCTACAGTCTATAGTCAGCTGTCGACAGTCTACAGTCAGCTGTCTACAGTCTACAGTCAGCTGTCTACAGTCTACAGTCAGCTGTCTACAGTCTACAGTCAGCTGTCTACAGTCTGTAGTCAGCTATCTACAGTCTACAGTCAGCTGTCTACAGTCTACAGTCAGCTGTCTGCAGTCTACAGTCAGCTGTCTGCAGTCTACAGTCAGCTGTCTACAGTCTACAGTCAGCTGTCTACAGTCTACAGTCAGCTGTCTACAGTCTACAGTCAGCTGTCTACAGTCTACAGTCAGCTTTTATCTTCTCTCATCTCTCCTTATATTGGTTGTTCGTGAATCAGGCTTACTCTTAGTTATTGCTTTTAGGTCAACTTTGTCGACTTACAAATTACGTTCTTCATCCATAATCGTTGTTTACACAATTATAGAATTACCGTGCCAGCCCTACTTCTAACACATCTACATCTGCCAGAACAAAGAAGCCTGCTTGTATGAGGTATTCACAATGATATTCTGCCAGTTCAGTCATTCCCTCTCGGGATTTAAAATAAATAGATGATTTGCTCAGTCATCTCTGAGATAATCTCTCGTTGGATTTTAAGCTAGGACAGACATCCAAATGGCCCAGACAAAACAAAGACGTTAAGCTAGGACAGACATCCAAATGGTCCAGGCAAAACAAAGATGTTAAGCTAGGACAGATATCCAAATGGTCCAGAGATGTTAAGCTAGGACAGATATTCCAAATGGTCCAGAGATGTTAAGCTAGGACAGATATCCAAATGGTCCAGAGATGTTAAGCTAGGACAGATATTCCAAATGGTCCAGAGATGTTAAGCTAGGACAGATATCCAAATGGTCCAGGCAAAACAAGATGTTAAGCTAGGACAGATATCCAAATGGTCCAGGCAAAACAAGATGTTAAGCAAGGACAGACATCCAAATGGTCCAGGCAAAACAAGATGTTAAGCTAGGACAGATATTCCAAATGGTCCAGAGATGTTAAGCTAGGACAGATATCCAAATGGTCCAGGCAAAACAAGATGTTAAGCTAGGACAGATATCCAAATGGTCCAGGCAAAACAAGATGTTAAGCTAGGACAGATATCCAAATGGTCCAGAGATGTTAAGCTAGGACAGACGTCCAAATGGTCCAGAGATGTTAAGCTAGGACAGACGTCCAAATGGTCCAGAGATGTTAAGCTAGGACAGACGTCCAAATGGTCCAGAGATGTCAAGCTAGGACAAATATCCAAATGGTCCAGAGATGTTAAGCTAGGACAGACGTCCAAATGGTCCAGAGATGTTAAGCTAGGACAGACGTCCAAATGGTCCAGAGATGTTAAGCTAGGACAGACGTCCAAATGGTCCAGAGATGTCAAGCTAGGACAGACGTCCAAATGGTCCAGAGATGTTAAGCTAGGACAGACGTCCAAATGGTCCAGAGATGTCAAGCTAGGACAGACGTCCAAATGGTCCAGAGATGTTAAGCTAGGACAGACGTCCAAATGGTCCAGAGATGTCAAGCTAGGACAAATATCCAAATGGTCCAGAGATGTTAAGCTAGGACAGACGTCCAAATGGTCCAGAGATGTTAAGCTAGGACAGACGTCCAAATGGTCCAGGCAAAACAAAGATGTTAAGAAGATAATAACCTGTGAGATCATTTGAAACATTGATTGTTAGCCTAGTTTATAATGAGTTGCTGAATATCAACTGTTCATGCACGTTGATTTGAAAGCGGTGTAGCAACAGTATTTGTTTTTCTCGGAAATACTTAATAATTGACCTTATGAGGATCTGTTTGCTGACAGGCTGGCCAGCCCAACCCTACAGTCAGGCTGTTGGTGGTGAACCTGTACGGTCCCACACACACTCAGGAGCTGGTACTACCTGATGGCCTGAGAGGAAGGTGAGGAAGACACATCATTCTGGCAGCCCCTTAGTTCTTTTAGTGTGCATTTGTAATTGTTGTGGTGCCGCCAGGATTGTCAGGTTATTCTTTGCATGTTATTTCTTTACTAACCGTTAAAACCAGTATACGACAATTGAATATGTATGGCTGCATGTTTAATTGTTTCCAGGGGCAGACTGGGACCAGAAATCGGTATTGTCATTTCTAACACACCGGCTCATTTTTTCCTTGAAACCCCCACACCGGTCCATTATATTCCTCAAGGCCCCCACATTGGCCCATAACTTCCCATTGAGGCTCCAATTATTAGCCTGAATGGTTTCATTTTGCATGAAAAATCCAGGTTAAAGAGGCCCATAGACTAAAAATGAACCAGCCCATCTGGCATTTGCCCAAAATGCCAGAAGGCCAGTCCGCCCCTGATTGTTACAGTGCATGTTTGATCAAGTTCCATTCACAAATACACAACCGTCATTCAGAAATATCATTCAAATGGCCCGGAGAAGTAGTTGCTATACATCTGAATATGTGTCTGACGTTGACCCAGGGAACACTATGTGAGTACGGTGAAGTGGATCAGCAACACCCATGCAGCGGTTCGATGGCTCAACCGGCCCCAGAACGTGTCCTTCCTCACTGTGTGCGACGCCACCGTCGGATCCTGTGTACAGGTGGGTTTTGTCCTTCATCTATGGTAAGGTGGTCATCCCTAGAAAAGGGTTTTATTGGCGTGGTCTGTGTCGTACTCCATGTTGGATCTAAGACGTGTTCCTTCACTTGAATTTCAGAAACATGAGGAAGCTTCAGATCTCTGGCTCACCAGACAGGTAAGTTGAAATGTAAAGGTTCTATAATATTAGCAAATTCATATTTCCATCTAGTAACATTTTATTTGAATGCTACTGTGGGCTTGATGTGGTCCGCATTGTGCTGCAATTGTAAAACTATTGTATCTATATGCTAATAGTAAAGAGGAAATTGATGCACTTTGACTGTCCCTTAAATCCAATGTCCTCAGAACCAGGAGCCAGTGTTTTCAAAAGACAGGAGCAGGTTTTTCCTGACCATACCGGTGAAGCAGGGGGGACAAGGAGACTTCCATCATATTGCCATGTTCACCAAATCGGTGGGTGCTGTCATACTCCAATTCTGAAATAATTCACCTTGGTCATCTTGTCGTTCTCCAGCTTTTTCAGGGCTCACTTTTGTGTCTTTAAAAAAACAAAAACATTTTTACATGTTTTTATCGAGAGGAGGGGGAAAAAAAATCACAATTTGTCTTTTCTCAGTTCAGAAGTGATCAAAATGATGTCCGTCACTTGACGTCAGGCAACTGGGAGGTGACCAAGATATTAGCTTATGATGAGGGGGAGCAAACCATGTAAGTCTGGAGAATAGGAGAATAAATGAATGTCATATTTCGTGTCACAGATATGAGCTTCAACATGTGTTGACCTTTTTTCTCTTTTCAAACATCTCTTCTGTTGAAACTATTCTATTTGTTACTATAGATTCCTGTACTTGCCCTGGTTAAAGTCATTCTGCTTCCACCTATATAGATATTTTATCAGTACTCAAGACTCCCCACAAAAGAGACACGTGTACAGGTGAGAAATGATTCCAAAACCTTTTTCCCCATCAAAAAATGCGCATGCTGTATGTCGAAAACATTCTTCTCAATAACACCAGACATTTCAGCTGCATTCTAGGAGCTGTCAGCCCTATTCAGCTACAGCGTAGTGTATCTTACCCCATCCGTAGTATTGCATAGACATAATACATTGGTGAAATGCAATTATCTCAAGAATGCGAAGAAGTGCTTCAACAAACCAACACAAAAATCCCTCTTTCAGTGCATCTACTATTGGTCTGTTCTCTCAACGATGTTTGACCTGTGAGGTGAACCAGGAAGCATGCGCGTTCTTTGATGCAGACATCAGCCCGAACAAACAGCATGTTATTCTACAGTGTAAAGGTAAGGTCTGTGCTTTTTCCTTCTGGATATAATTCAGCCAAATACAGCTTTATGTAGTAAAAGACAACCTGTTCTGGGTAATGTATGAGACATGGTTAGGGAGTAATTATGCCATGATGTATTTTATCATACATTACCAGATGGGTCTCCGAACCACTGCTTTAATAAGTATATCCCACGGGTGACGTCGTTGGGCTCACATAGCCTAGGTTAGCTACGATACTACTATAAAACCATGTTAGGAAATCCTACTGAACCTTTGTTCAGTCTCAAAACGATGCCATGCAGTATTGCTAGAGTATCTTCTGCTCCACAGGTCCAGGTGCTCCATCTGTGATGCTGCAGAGTTTTAATGATGGAAACAGTGAGTAATACTAAGTATTGATATGAATTCTCGTGTCCTGTACTGTACTGTACTGTTTCCAGCCTGTTTTAATGGTTCCTATTTCATATTTGGCCACGAGATTGTTGGCTGTGTTTCACATCGTGTGAAATAGATTTTCAACATCTGTCCAAATGAAATGTTCTGGCAAGGTTTAAATGAGCATCTGGGAAGTGTTTTTTTGAATGCAAATTGTATTGATTTGTCTTTTATATGCCTGGATGCTTTTCAATGATACTGAATATGAGGCATAATTGTACTGAAATGATGTGATTGGTGACAGTATAAAACAAAGGATCACAGGACATGTGGTTCAGATGCAGTGGCCTATGTGAAGTCAGCCAACTGTATTAGAAAAATGTACAACTCAAATGAATGTGCTTCATGAAACAATATGTTGATTGATTTTTCCATCATGTTTAATACCCCATATAATCGCTATCCTTGTGTCTCTTTACACACAGTGTGTCAATGGTTACTTTCACACTTTATCCTCACAGCTTACTTTATATTGGACAACAACATGCCTCTGAGAGCTGCCTTGGAAATGAAAAAGATCTCTAAGTCAGATGTCAGGGTTATTCCAAGTGAAGACTTTGGTAACTAACTATTTCTCTCTGTGTATATTTCTCTCTCTCCTCTCTCTCTCTCTCTCTCTCTCTCTCTCTCTCTCTCTCTCTCTCTCTCTCTCTCTCTCTCTCTCTCTCTCTCTCTCTCTCTCTCTCTCTCTCTCTCTCTCTCTCTCTCTCTCTCTCTCTCTCTCTCTCTCTCAATTCAAGGGGCTTTAGTGGCATGGGAAACGTGTTAACATTGCCAAAGCAAGTGAGGTAGATAATATACAAAAGTGAAATAAAAAATAAGAATTTACAGTAAACAATACACATCCAGAAGTTTCAAAACAATAAAGACATTACAAATGTCATATTATATGTATATACAGTGTTGTAACAATGTACAAATGGTTAAAGTACAAAATGGAAAATAAATAAACATAAATATGGTATGTATTTACAATGGCATTGTGCACATAGCCTGTCTTCTCTTAAGAGCCATGTCTGCCTACGGCGGCCTTTCTCAATAGCAAGGCTGTGCTCACTGAGTCTGTACACAGTCAAAGCTTTCCTTAAGTTTGGGTCGGTCACAGTGTTCAGGTATTCTGCCACTGTGTAGTCTCTGTTTCTCTCTCTCTCTCTCTGCTCCATAGTCTGTCGGTCACATTTCTCTCTCTCTCTCTCTACAGTATATTGTTTATTTGAATAACTACTGTAATTGAGTATTTTCTTCCTCACAGAGCTGCCTTTGAAACTTACCTATCCACTTGACTTTTCTGAATCTCTTCTCTATGGCCTTCTTTTGATTGTGTAAGCATCGCTCCGCTTTCCTAGCGTTCTAACATAGTTACACAGTCATAAGTACATTTTCATTCAGCAATACGCTTAGAACTGAGTACGTTACCTTGAGAACAAACACAATGATTTTCTAAGTCCATGATGTGAGATTATGCTTTCTTTAATTACGGGAATATGTTTTCACATAATATGGAACTTTAAATTTGTCATCTTGTTTGAGAAGCTTGAATTAACCACCCTCTTTCATCCCTCTCCCTCCCCCTACCGCCCCTCTCTTAGTGATGGTGGGCCTGGCAGTCAGTCGGTGAGTGATGAGTATGAGCTGGGTTGGGACTCAGTGCTAGTAAGTTGTGATGAGGTGATCGTGGCCAGGCTGGACGGCAGGGGGACAGGCTTCCGGGGCCTGAGAGTCCTGCAGCAGGTCCACCAGCGCCTGGGTACCGTGGATGTTCAGGACCAGATAGCTGCACTGGAGTATGTAACCTCTGACCAGCATGTAATATATGTATGTGTGTGTATATATATATATATATACCTGTATATATACACTGCTCAAAAACATAAAGGGAACACTTAAACAACACAATGTAACTCCAAGTCAATCACACTTCTGTGAAATCAAACTGTCCACTTAGGAAGCAACACTGATTGACAATAAATGTCACATGCTGTTATGCAAATGGTATAGACAACAGGTGGAAATTATAGGCAATTAGCAAGACACCCCCAATAAAGGAGTGGTTCTGCAGGTGGTGACCACAGACCACTTCTCAGTTCCTATGCTTCCTGGCTGAGGTTTTGGTCACTTTTGAATGCTGGCGGTGCTTTCACTCTAGTGGTAGCATGAGACGGAGTCTACAACCCACACAAGTGGCTCAGGTAGTGCAGCTCATCCAGGATGGCACATCAATGTGAGCTGTGGCTAGAAGGTTTGCTGTGTCTGTCAGCATAGTGTCCAGAGCATGGAGGCGCTACCAGGAGACAGGCCGGTACATCAGGAGACGTGGAGGAGGCCGTAGGAGGGCAACAACCCAGCAGCAGGACCGCTACCTCCGCATTTGTGCAAGGGGGAGCAGGAGGAGCACTGCCAGAGCCCTGCAAAATGACCTCCAGCAGGCCACAAACGCCCTGTGCTCTTCACAGATGAAAGCAGGTTCACACTGAGCACATGTGACAAATCAAATCAAATCAAATGTATTTATATAGCCCTTCGTACATCAGCTGATATCTCAAAGTGCTGTACAGAAACCCAGCCTAAAACCCCAAACAGCAAGCCATGCAGGTGTAGAAGCACGGTGGCTAGGAAAAACTCCCTAGAAAGGCCAAAACCTAGGAAGAAACCTAAAGAGGAACCAGGCTATGTGGGGTGGCCAGTCCTCTTCTGGCTGTGCCGGGTGGAGATTATAACAGAACATGGCCAAGATGTTAAAATGTTCATAAATGACCAGCATGGTCGAATAATAATAAGGCAGAACAGTTGAAACTGGAGCAGCAGCATGGCCAGGTGGACTGGGGACAGCAAGGAGTCATCATGTCAGGTAGTCCTGGGGCATGGTCCTAGGGCTCAGGTTCTCCGAGAGAGAGAAAGAAAGAGAGAAGGAGAGATTTAGAGAATGCACACTTAGATTCACACAGGACACCGAATAGGACAGGAGAGGTACTCCAGATATAACAAACTGACCCTAGCCCCCTGACACATAAACTACTGCAGCGTAAATACTGGAGGCTGAGACAGGAGGGGTCAGGAGACACTGTGGCCCCATCTGAGGACACCCCCGGACAGGGCTAAACAGGAAGGATATAACCCCACCCACTTTGCCAAAGCACAGCCCCCACACCACTAGAGGGATATCTTCAACCACCAACTTACCATCCTGAGACAAGGCTGAATATAGCCCACAAAGATCTCCGCCATGGCACAACCCAAGGGGGGGCGCCAACCCAGACAGGATGACCACATCAGTGAATCAACCCACTCAGGTGACGCACCCCTTCAGTGACGGCATGAGAGATCCCCATTAAGCCAGTGACTCAGCCCCTGTAATAGGGTTAGAGGCAGAGAATCCCAGTGGAAAGAGGGGAACCGGCCAGGCAGAGACAGCAAGGGCGATTCGTTGCTCCAGAGCCTTTCCGTTCACCTTCCCACTCCTGGGCCAGGCTACACTCAATCATATGACCCACTGAAGAGATGAGTCTTCAGTAAAGACTTAAAGGTTGAGACCGAGTTTGCGTCTCTGACATGCGTAGGCAGACTGTTCCATAAAAATGGAGCTCTATAGGAGAAAGCCCTGCCTCCAGCTGTTTGCTTAGAAATTCTAGGGACAATTAGGAGGCCTGCGTCTTGTGACCATAGCGTACGTATAGGTATGTACGGCCGGACCAAATCAGAGAGATAGGTAGGAGCAAGCCCATGTAATGCTTTGTAGGTTAGCAGTAAAACCTTGAAATCAGCCCTCGCTTTGACAGGAAGCCAGTGTAGAGAGGCTAGTTGAGAGGCTTGGTTCTCGTCAGGATTCTTGCAGCCGTATTTAGCAACTGACAGACATGACAGAGTCTGGAGACGCCGTGGAGAATGTTCTGCTGCCTGCAACATCCTCCAGCATGACCGGTTTGGCGGTGGGTCAGTCATGGTGTGGGGTGGCATTTCTTTGGGGGGCCGCACCACCATGTGCTCGCCAGAGGTAGCCTGAATGCCATTAGGTACCGAGATGAGATCCTCAGACCCCTTGTGAGACCATATGCTGGTGCGGTTGGCCCTGGGTTCCTCCTAATGCAAGACAATGCTAGACCTCATGTGGCTGGAGTGTGTCAGCAGTTGCTGCAAGAGGAAGGCATTGATGCTAGGAAGGCAAGGCCCGCCCGTTCCCCAGACCTGAATCCAATTGAGCACATCTGGGACATCATGACTCGCTCCATCCACCAACGCCACGTTGCACCACAGACTGTCCAGGAGTTGGCGGATGCTTTAGTCCAGGTCTGGGAGGCAATCCCTCAGGAGACCATTTGCCACCTCATCAGGAGCATGCCCAGGCATTGTAGGGAGGTCATACAGGCACGCGGAAGCCACACACACTACTGAGCTTCATTTTGACTTGTTTTAAGGACATTACATCAAAGTTGGATCAGCCTGTAGTGTGGTTTTCCACTTTAATTTTGAGTGTGACTCCAAATCCAGACCTCCATGGGTTGATAAATTAGATTTCCATTGATAATTTTGTGTGATTTTGTTGTCAGCACATTCAACTATGTAAAGAAAAAAGTATTTAATAAGAATATTTCATTCATTCAGATCTAGGATGTGTTATTTTAGTGTTCCCTTTATTTTCTTGAGCAGTGTATATGATATAATATCTATATATATGTATTTATTTACATATAAATAATATATATAATATAGAATGCGATGCGATATACACTATTATATGATATGATACGATATGCAATATATAAGATGTAATGCTATATACAGTGTGGTGTGATGCCATACAATATGATATAAGACAATACCATAAGACAGGATGTAATATGGTACGACACAATATTTTCCCCTTTCCATTGAAATCCATTGAAAATGAATGTCATGGTTGTGCCCTCTAACTTCACTGTCAGTCATCTGTGTTAAAGCCCTCATGAAATGTCTGTAAAAAATAATTAGTCATTCGGTTTTGGGTTGTTTTTATTGACTTATTACAGATACTTGATGACACTCCCATACATTGACCGCGCGCGGATCGGAATCTACGGAAAGGCAAGTTTAACTGCTGTCTTTCAGTTGATCACCATGCTTCACACTCACTTGCGTGTTCAACAAGGGAAGGTGTTTCTTCTCTTTCCAGGGATATGGTGCTTACCTCACCTTGATGCTTCTGAGGTCCACTGCGCTGATTAAGTGTGCAGCTGCTAATTCCCCAGTGGTTGACTGGAAACTTTACGGTAAGTAATGTCTCCATGATCTTACCCTTTAGGTCAGTTTCCTTGACAGATTAAACCTAGTCCTGGATTGAAAAGCAAGCTGAATGGACAATCTCCATTGAAATAGGTTTTTGAGTCTAGATTTAGGCTCAATCTAGGATTGGGTAACCGGTGCTGTGTGTTTTGTGTGAGTACATTTTCCACAACAAATTACATTAAATATTGTACAAATGTGATTATCAATGAAATTGGAGATGAAAGAACTGAATACTTTTTTGAAATGTTGCGCACTTTCCTCCACATGAAGCTTCAGCATTTTCAGAGCGATACTTTGGCCTGACGTCAAAGAACGACAACAGATATCAAGTAAGTTGTTTATCACAGTCCATCTGTTGTTGTTGATGCTTTTCTATTTGTTGTTCTACAGTATATCACAGCAGATTGGAGAACAGCGGGAACTGTCACACTGAAGCGTGTGTGTGTGTGTGTGTGTGTGTGTGTGTGTGTGTGTGTGTGTGTGTGTGTGTGTGTGTGTGTGTGTGTGTGTGTGTGTGTGTGTGTGTGTGTGTGTGTGTGTGTGTGTGTGTGTGTGTGTGTGTGTGTGTGTTGGGTGTGTGTTGGGTGTTTGTATTTATGCGTGTGTACGTGCGCAAATGTTTTTTGCACAGTTCTGTTGAGATTACTGTGTTATTAGCCCCTGAAATTGGGTTGTTTTTTTCAATTTTGCTGGTCCTAAAATGACATAGCGGGGCACCCAAATCGAACTGCCTGTAGCTCAGGCCCTGAAGCAAGGATATGCATATTCTTGGTACCATTTGAAAGGAAACACTTTTAAATGTATGTAAATGAGAAAGGAATGTAGTAGAATATAACACAATAGATCTGATAAAAGATAATACAAAGACAAAACCAACCGTTCTTTTGTATTTTTTTTGTACCATCATCTTTGAAATGCAAGAGAAAGGCCATAATGTATGATTCCAGCCCAGGCGCAATTTAGATTTTGGACACTACGTGGCATCAGTGTATGTGCAACGTTTAAGACTGATCCAATGAACCATTGCATTTCTGTTAAAATTTTTGTTTCAATGTGCCTAATTTGTTAATAACTTTCATGTTCAAAACTGTGCAATCTCCTTAAACAATAGCATGGTATTATTTCACTGTAATAGCTACTGTAAATTGGACAGTGTAGTTAGATTAACAAGAATTTAAGCTTTCTGCCAATATCAGATATGTCTATGTACTGGGAAATGTTCTTGTTATTTACAACCTCATGCTAATCGCATTAGCCTACATTAGCTTAACCGTCCCGTGGAAGTGACACCGATCCCGAAGAAGATTTATAATGAAGCAATACACTGGATCCCCTGGGGTGTTAGACAGGTTTGATCCAGTCCTGTATTGTAGCCTGTCTCAACCAGACTGAACACTGTGCTCAGCATTGTTTGTGAAGTGGAGGAATAAGTGAGCAATCTGATTTAACAAGGCTAATTGTTTAACGCGATCTTTTCACAACTATTTATTCAGTGCTGTGGTTGGTTTTCCCTCAGATATTGTTTCTGTTCAAACCTGAGGTTTTGTTTTGCTTTTCGTGTATTGATGTGCATATTCATGTGAAAATTGGTGTATATTGATGTGTATAGTTTAGAGTGTGCAAAGCTGTCATCAATGCAGTGTGGCTATTTGAAGAATATCAAATATAACATATATTTAGATTTGTTTAACACTTTTTTTGGTTACTCCATGATTCTATCTGTGTTATTTCATAGTTTTGATATCTTCACTATTATTCTACAATGTAGAAAATAGTCAAACTAAAGAAAAACCTGTTATGTGTTCTAAAACGTTTGACCGGTAGTGCATATTGATGTGAATATTGATGTGTATAGTGTATATTGATGTGAATATTTATGTGTATATTGATGTTTATATTGATGTGTATACAGGGCTTATCTGTGAGAAAGACTTTGGTCTCAGCATGACTCCTTGTCAATTAATAATGGTTAAAAAAATTGAAAACCTTGAGGTTACACTGTCTCCCATATCTATTCTTTCAGGTTTCTAGAGTACTTCCAAATATGAAAGGGTTGCAAGGAAACATGATGAAAGGACCGCAAGGACCGGATTTTCTGTTGATTCATGGAACCGCTGATGGTAAATACCCTTTTGTCCAACAGAAATGGAAAATAGGCGATCCTAAATCTGTCAAAATCAGTGACTGGTGTTGTATTCAAAGTCAATTTGCAAAACCAATTGGTGCTTTTTTGTTCTTTTCTCAGCAAATGTTCATTTCCAACATTCAGCAGAATTGATTAAGCACTTGATCAAAATTGGAGCGAACTACACAATGCAGGTACGAGCCGTGATAAACACATTTGAATGAAAATGTTGAATGAGTGATTATATAATGTGATTATTGAAGTGATTTTGATTGCTAGCCGATATATTTTCACTCACCCACCACCCTCGCACGTACACACACACACACACACACACACACACACACACACACACACACACACACACACACACACACACACACACACACACACACACACACACACACACACACACACACACACACACACACACACACACACACACACACACACACACACACACACACACCTCTCAGGAAAAACATTGAGTTACCTTCTTGTTCCTTCTAACTGATAGAGGAGTAACCACAATTCACTACAGAAATGACAGTCCCAATCCTGGACAGTACTATCCTGACTGACCTTGTGTTTGACCTTTGACCTTTGTTTGAGACAGCTCTACCCAGATGAGGGCCACTTCCTGTCCCTGCAGAGCCAGAAGCACCTGTCTGAGTCCCTGGTTGGCTACTTCAGAACATGTTTTCAGGACTTCAGCACACCGCTACCGGAGGAGATAGGCAAAGAGGATGATGACTGACAGGGTTGGGGTTAGACGATGACTGACAGGTTTGGGGTTAGACGATGACTGATAGGTTTAGGGATAGATGATGAATGACAGGGCTAGGTTTGATGGTGACTGACAGGAGGACGTGCAGGCGGGCCGTGTGTGGATCTGGGATCGCTATGTTGAAGCAGTACAATGACTGCTCTGCCCTCGCGAGAGATGTTTGCTGTTGATTAGGTGTCCAATGTAGGCAAGACATATAGTTGAAGTTGGCAGTTGACATACACTTATGTTGGAGTCATTAAAACTCATTTTTCAACCACTACACACATTTCTTGTTAATTAACAAACTTGAGTTTTGGCAAGTCGGTTAAGACATCTACTTTGTGTATGACACAAGTAATTTTTCCAACAATTGTTTACAGACAGATCATTTCACTTATAATTCACTGTATCACAAATCTAGTGGGTCAGAAGTTTACATACACTAAGTAGACTGTGCCTTTAATAAACAGCTTGTAAAATTCCAGAAAATGATGTCATGCTTTGGAAGCTTCTGATAGGCTAATTGACATCACATGAGTCAGTTGGAGGTGTGTACCTTTAAGGTGAATGTAATTTCTAAGTTTTAGATGCACTGACACTGGATGTCATAAAACCCAGTGCCTCTTTGACTTAAATGTAAATGTAATGACATCATAGGAAAATCTAAAGACATCAGCCAAGACCGCAGAAGAAAGATTGTAGACCTCCACAAGTCTAGTTCATCCTTGGGAGCAATTTCCAAACGCCTGAAGGTACCACGTTTATCTGTACAAACAATAGTAGGCAAGTATAAACACCATGGGACCACGCAGCCGTCATACCGCTCAGGAAGGAGACACGTTCTGTCTCCGAGAGATGAACGTACATTGGTGCGAAAAGTGCAAATCAAGAACAACAGCAAAGGACCTTGTGAAGATGCTGAGGGAAACAGGTACAAAAGTATCTATATCCACAGTAAAATGAGTCATATATCGACATAACCTGAAAGGACGCTCAGCAAGGAAGAAGCCACTGCTCCAAAGCCACCATAAATTAGTCAGACTATGGTTTGCAACTGCACATGGGGACAAAGATCGTACTTTTTGGAGAAATGTCCTCTGGTCTGATGAAACAAAAATAGAACTGTTTGGCCATAATGACCATCGTTATGTTTGAGGAAAAAGGGGGATGCTTGCAAGCCGAAGAACACCATCCCAACCGTGAAGCACGGGGGTGACATCATCATGTTGTGGGGGTGCTTTGCTGCAGGAGGGACTGGTGCACTTCACAAAATAGATGGCATCATGAGGCAAGAAAATGATGTGGATATATTGACCCAACATCTCAAGACATCAGTCAAGAAGTTAATGCTTGGTCGTAAATGGGTCTTCAAAATGGACAATGACCCCAAGCATACTTCCAAATTTGTGGCAAAATGGCTTAAAGAAAACAAAGTCAAGGTATTGGAGTGGCCATCACAAAGCCCTGACCTCAATCCTATTGATAATTTGTGGGCAGAACTGAAAAAGTGTGTGCGAGTAAGGAGGCCTACAAACCTGACTCCGTTACACCAGCACTATCAGGAGGAATGGGCCAAAATTCACCCAACTTATTGTGGGAAGCTTGTGGAAGGCTACCTGAAATTTTTGACCCAAGTCAAACCATTTAAAGGCAATGCTACCAAATACTAATTGAGTGTATGTACACTTCTGACCCACTGGGAATGTGATGAAAGAAATAAAAGCTGAAATAAATCATTCTCTCTACTATTATTCTGACATTTCACATTTTAAAAATAAAGTGGTGATCCTAACTGACCTAAAACAGGGATTTTTTACTAGGATTAAATGTCAGGAATTGTGAAAAACTGAGTTTAAATGTATTTGGCTGATGTGTATGTAAACTTCCGACTTCAACAGTAGCTGATGTGGGGTAATGTGATGTGTGTGTGTGTGTGTTTGGTTTGTGTGTGTGTGTGTGCGTGCGTGCTTGCAACATACAGGACTACAGATCATGGAGGCTTTCTATTTGTAGAATAACGCCGCAGTGGTTGGACAAAATCTGAGGGTTAAATGTCATTTTTGTTTGACATTTTTTAAAATTCCACTCAGTGATACACTGGTTTCTCCCTCCACAGCCTTTACCATCAGCTGTATCGTCATACTGTGAAAAGCATACTTTTGTTGAAGCCCACGTTTATCCACATTATTCCAATTGTAATAAGCATGAACACAACTCTACCGCTTTCCGTCTGTCTTATCCCATTCTTGTACGTGCTCTAATAATGTGTACATTTTACTTTCAGTTACTGACATGCACATATATATACACATATTAGGTGATGTTACGTAGGACATAACACCCTGGATTATTTGATAAAGTGCTATTTTCCATGTCTTATGATATGCTGTTTTCAGCTGTACGTTTACAGTACACAGTGTGTATATTTTTGAGATGTGTGTCGCAGGGGTTGATCTTTAAGAATATTGTACGAGTTGACGGTCTTTGTTTTTACTGGGGTTTGTTACACTTCAGATGAATAGCCATTGTCTTTGGATTGATTGAACAATAAAGAATTTTCGAAAAACAACTTGTGTTCTGCCAATGAAATGTCCGTGACAGGTCTCTCAGGTCTCTCTGGGTCTCATACTGAGAGGCTTTCTGTCGATTTTTTTTCTTCCCATCTGAGAGCCAAGTAAATATAGGCATCAAAATAATATATTCTGCACAGCATTCAGATGTCTGGAACCTGAAGTCGGAATTCTTTAATCCTGCTTAAGTTTCCATTGGCTACTCAGTGTCCCAGTGGTTCAGATGGCAAGTTAAGCAGGTTGGAGGTTATTGCTGCTCATTCATTTATTGTATACGATGCAAATCCATGCACACATTGGGTATGATATCCCTGTTATAGTGGTTGTTTGCCATTCATCTTTACTTGATTTTATTAGGTGTGTTTGACAGCGGCAATGCACATTAATCAACATGTGTGAAAATATCTCTGCCACATTAGCCAGCCGGCTACTTTTCTACTGTAGTCCCATGGATCTAGCCGGTGACTTGTGTGATTATTTTACAGACAGACTGTTTGCGTCCTGAATGGCACCCTTTTTAGTGCCCTACCTACAGAACCATAGGGCTCTGGTTAAAAGTAGTGCACTATACAGGGAATAGGGTGGCATTTGGGATGTATAAACTGAGAGAGATTTAATTACTTTACCGGAACAAATTAAACACTGTCCTGTGAGTCAGCTTCATACTGAGTCTCCTCGGACCGAATGAACCTATTTGAGAGAAGGAAAGTACAAAATGGGTAGCCTCAGAGCCATGTATCTGAATCACTAAGTTTTCTGTGCTTCCCCATTGTGTGAGACAATGTTGAGCGCAGCATTCAGGCCTGGTTTAACCAGGCTACAAAATAGGCCTTGAGCTTGAGCGATGTGGAGGGATACAGAGCCAAATGACAACAGCACACTTCTCCCATCTCTATATGAGGAGATCCCCATTGTTGCAAGACAGATTCACTTGTGATGGGCATTGCACTTTGTTATTATTCATGCACTTAGGGATTCTGTCTGTTGCTGCTGTCTTTTTAAAGTCTATGGGGGGGGGAAGAATACAATTCTGACCTGGATGATACTATTGTCAAATGGACATTGACTGTAGCACTGCATGGTTTGTTAGCCTATTATACAGTAAGCAATCCTCGCTACTTAGCCAGAGGACGCTTTTACACATGGATCACTGAAGAGCCGAAACTGTGCTAGCTGAATTGGTTTATTGTATTGTTCAAAACAAAAAATAGCTGCTCATCTCCAGAATACATCTTATCGAACAGTAAATGGAGCATTTGTAAGTTCTTGCTAACATCAATATGTCCTTTTCTCATTCTTACACCTGAAGCCTCCTTCTCATAGTCTGGTCCAAGATCTGAAGGTGCTCTTGTCAACTCCCTTACTTTCATTGTCACGCCAAATATTGTTTTTCTTGACAATGAGTGACGAGGAGTTGGTACGATAGGGCAAATGACCTGGTCCTGAGGATGTCCTGCCCATGCCTTGAGAATATTCTTATGTCCACTGTCAGTTCTGGTCTAGGTCTGTGTGAGAGATTTCGATCAGCAAGCAAAAGCTAGAAATCTTAATTTGAACCCGTTTGCTACAACAGGAAATGAATCCTGCAACAACAGGAAATGTGAATTATTATGTGGATCATAATTAATGGCTATTTTTTTTGTAGGGGTTGATAAAACATTCCGTAATGGAAAATCAAGTCTGAAATTTCTAAGTGGAAATTTCAAAATTCAGAAGCCTTTTTAAACCTCAAATACGCCGCACGTTGAAAATGTCCTGCATGCAGGAAAGTTCTCTTGCAGCAAGTGATCAATTTCAGATCTGACACCTGTATCAATGCTGTAAATAATAAAGGGTTGTTGTGGGCCATGTTAGCCTCTGCAGGCCCTGAGGGTCTGCTTCCACACTCTGCATCCTACTCACTTGTCACTTGCACCGTGTATGCAATGTGAAGTCTAAAACTAAACATCACACATCTCCGTGCCGTGTAAACTCTCGTTAGGAATAGATGTCGTCTCAACCCTAAATTATTAGCTGTATGTATATTTGAGGGCACATAACACCTCCTCCCGTTTCTATCATCTTGATATGTAATTCAATTAATACAACGATGCACAACCTATACTGGCAGTGTGTACACGCATGCATACAGAAGGCGTATTCAGTCTATATTGGCTAGATTATCTTGAGTTGAAAACATCTCCAAGCCCTTTGTCCTATCTAAATCTGAGTAGACACACGGTATTGTTGTTTACATGTACTTAACGTTATGTACTGTACATTCCACTGACCATTTCCTCATTTGTCGAAGTAAGCTAATGTTTTGGTTTCGTGGCTCGGAGAAGGATGTTAAGCACTACACTTTTAGGGGGAAAAAAGGTGCTATCTAGAACCAAAAAGGGTTCTTTGGCTGTCGCCATAGGTGAAAGAGTTCAAGGTAGAACCCTTTGGGGTTCCATGTAGAACCCTTTCCACAGAACGTTCCATATGGAACCCAAAATAGTTCTACCTGAAACCAAAAAAGGTTATCCGATGGGGACAGCTGCAGAACCCCTTTTGGAACCCTTTTGTCTAAGAGTGTATTGAAGGTCTTTCCCTGCAGAGTTTTAACTTGAATACTGATGAACACTATGGAAGCCACACATTATACTGAAGAGGAAAGGACATAGACCTATGCTATGTTCCTATGTTGAAGTGGCTGAAACAGAGTTCATAAGCCTGCCATCTAAACAAATGGGATCAATGGGCTTGCAAGTAGTTCCCCAATGTCCTTCAAAGGTTCAGATTCCATGTCAGTGTACGGGGCCCCGGGCCCCGGGTCTTCCCTAATGCTTCTGTCTGTCAGGCTATACTCCTGCCTGGTTGGGTGTCTCACTCTGTGGTGGGGAGTGGGAGAGGGAATGTGGCTCAGTTGGCTGCATGTTGATTCCTCCCTCAGCCTCAGACAAACCACACTCAATAAACACTCAGAAAATGGTATTTCATGAAATGCTTTTAGATATTATCAAATGGAAGCCAGATATGAATTGTTTAAGAACCACTGAGTACACCACTAAGATTGCGTTACCTCTCACTATGGTCATTGGTTACACTGCATACAAATAACCTGTTTCAACTAAGTCATAGCCGCGAGTCACTATAGCTGCAATTAGACAGGCAGCCCAATTCAGATATTTTCTCCAATTATTGGCAAAAGAGCTGATCTGATTGGTCAAAAGACAAATGAAATGAAATGAAAAAAAATATCAGAATTGTGCTGCCTGTGTAAACGCAGGCTTTGTGCCAAAATGTTGGTTCAGCATTACAGACTTGTGAGTAATATCAACTTTGTTGATTTGTTTTGACTTCAGAGTAAGACCAGAGTACCACCTAGTGTTGAAGTACCCTCATCTCAAGTACCAAAATAGTCCTCCCAACGTTAACCCTCGCAAATAACGCTTTACAGCAGACAGCTAACAGATGTATTATTGTGGTAGAGGTTTCTAATACTATTAAACATGAAGTTACTTTTGTGATAAGACCAGTGGCCAGAAATATGTTTCCTATAAGGAAGAGGCTTCCAATCCCACCCTCAGGGAAAGATGAGGGCGGCACAGACAAAAGCAAAACGTAAGCAGTACAGACATAAAGCCAAGTCATATACGTGTATGCATTGCTCAATAGATCTATCTTCCTTTCTGATATTCTAATAGCACTGCTCAACTTGCTGCACCATCCGTCTTCCCTACAGAATAACAATTTGTCCTATTGCCATGGCACTCCAGACAAGACCAGACAGGGGAGAGAGTGAAAGCCCTCTGGGGCTGATGGCGTGTTTCTCTGCAAACCCTCTTATCTCAGAGAAGACAAATCGAGAGGATGACAAGATGAGGATTTATGACTTAACAATTTGCTTCCTTTCACCATGACCAGTGCTCAGCTCTTGTCATTAGCTAATGCTCCCCTATATAGGGAATAGGGTGCCATTTTGGACACAATCATGTTCCTGATGTAGGCCTATATTTTTCAGCTGTTCAACCAACCTGCCTATTTTCTTCAGTAAACATGTGGCTTACAGTGTCATACATTCCATAATGGAGACCCGCCTCTAAACAGCATGTTGGTATAGGTCCTCTCACGGAATATCCATACAGACAGTTCTGAGAGAGGAAGCCTATCACTTTTGATTATCCGGGTTGTATTCATTAGGCACGAAACGGTAGAAAACTAACTTAGACAAGGAGGGGCAATTTGAACACCTCCAATGAGACATTTATAATTGTCCTTGCAAAACGTTTTGCTACGATGTGCCCTACTGAATACGCTCCAGTTGTGTCTGAGTTTCCGTTCCGCGGCCACCTGCCTAATTCGTTCACTCCAATGAAACGGTGTGGCGGTGGGGGAACCACATGCGAAGACATCTGCGCCACATTAGTGGCGTACCATCCATTAACAATGGCTGTCACAGCGCTCTCCGCACCTGGTGGTGGAAATAGTGCACGTCGGTGTCGAGTAATAGATGCCCCACTCCCTCTGACCTCTGACCTTTAAGTGGCCATCGCCATGACCACCTGGCTTTAAAAAGCAAACAGAGCTGAGCTTTAACAAGGTTTTTATTTCACTGGATGGGGAAAACGGATCTCAACTTTGTCTCCTCACCTGTCACACATGTGGGAGCCACTACAGTCAGTAAACCATTATTAACCAGTGCTTTCCCTTAACTCAGCATAGCTCATACAGATATAGCCTAGGCCTAATGCTACGGTCTACAAAAATGCAGTAGGTATCGCACTGAAATGCTTCCCGTTAACTCGTCTCAGGGCCAAACTCCAGGGGGGTCTGCACATTCTGGTAGCAGTGAAGGATGGGGAAGATTTGCAGTAAATTCCAGAGCATGACCCTCCACTAATACCTCCCAGCAGAGACATCTGGAGCCGTGGCTACTGCAGATCAGCTCTACTGTATGCTGGAGCAGCTGCTCTCAGCTACTAAGGGTGGGTGGGAAGGAAGGGGGAGGGAGGAACCAGGGAGGGACCTCCATGAGTCCTGAATAGTTGCAGCATTTAGTGGGGCACCTGTTATGCCCAGGTTGCATCAAGCCATCTCGTTCTGGTCAACCAATCAGGTCTCTTGCTACAGTTTGTCATTCCAGAAACAGAGAACCAGACAGTCCATTTGGACAGTGTTTCAGCTGCTGAAAGCACAAACCACCTGACACGAACTGTGTGACTAATGAGTGATTTAGACCTACGCAGTCATCAGGCTTGCATATGAACATGTGTACAATAACCACTGAACATGAAATAGATTGTCTGTTGATTCAATACAAATGAATTCCATCTACATTCTTACAACGAGGGACAGACAACATTATCAGCCAGTTCCTGCTATACAGGTGTATCCTTCTTCTCATTCCACTTGATAGATTACAGCTTACTGTGATGTTAGTACAGTGAGTGGAATGTAACCACTGATTCCTGGCTCTCCAATTAGCCTAAACAGCCCCTCCAGGTTCCCCCCAACGCGAGGTAGAAAGAGGCTGCTAATCTGGTACTCTGCAGGGCATGCAGGTCTGGAGGTCTGCTCAGCTCTAAACACCTTCACACCCCATTGGTGACAACTAGCCAGGCCTACTGAAGAGCTAGCAGGGCTCCAGTGGCTCCAGTTCAATGCCATCTGTGTCCCAGTCACCCTAAACACACCGCTAGATTAATGAGCAATAGAGGCACCAGGGATTTATAGAGCCGTAATGGTAGATACATCTGCCAGTGCCACCTCAACTATGGTGTCAACAATGCCAGGGTGGAAACTGGGCACAGTGATGGGGATTGATGCTTAGTTAGACAGCTCAGTAGTCAGAATTCAACCATTGCTGTTATTTGCAAACAACTAAGTACTTGACATTTAGAAATATGCAACAATCTATGAATGAAATAGCGATATGAGTGCAGTGTTACAATACATGCATGTTGTCTTGCATGACACTGAATAGAGTAGAGTTAAATACTGTAGGTAAGGGTGAAATTATATCACTGAACATATTGTATGGACACCATGCCTTTTCACCTGCAGGTGGTGCTCTAATTTAACATTTTAGTTTTGGACAGGCGCGTTTGAGTATTATTTTTTTCTCACCACAAGAGAGCGCTGTTGTCCAAGCCTCAGCTAAATGCTGTACAGCCTAATCTATCAATTCAAATTGTATTTGTAATGTAATCCTTACACATTCACCAGAAGGGAACAACATGCACGTGTTTGTATGCAGTCATTAATGAATTATAAATGTTATATAATCATAATACAGCACCGCTGTGAAAACAATAGCAGCACATTCACTGTGAAGATGTTGATTTAATAGAAGTAGGACTACATTTGCTTTTGTATGGCCCTCCCAAAAACACTGGATTATAGGGATTTTTTATGTATTATTTAATTATTCAGGTGCCCACATAGGATTCTAAGACACTGTATTGATGATCCAGAGTTTGGTGTTCCTGCCTAGTTAAATAATGATTACATTCTTTAAAAAAAAATTTAAAATTAAATACTATCCTACAGAGCCTGAAATCCTTGGATACTTGACAAAGACTAGGATCCTCTGTTCTCTTTCCTGTCTGCCTTCTTATTACTGAGGCAGCTCCATAATGATGTTCTCTCCAGCTCTTAGAGGTCATCACCTGGCCAATGAAGCAGAACAAGAGAGAGGAGATGTTCTCCAGTAGTCTGTTTCTAATCAGGGAACCTCCTTCACCTGGTTTCAACCAGACTTCACCTGGTCTAAAGAGCAGCTCAGGAACTCCCCATGGCATCATATGCTGACATGGTGTCTTGAAGCTGCAGTCTGAGGTAAAATGTGTGAAAAACTTCAAATCAATACTATTACTGGTGATACTCAGCATCCTCTTCATACCCCTCATCATCATCACCACCAGCAGCAGCATCTTTAGGCATCAATATCTGATATAATACCAAGACAGTAATGTAAACTTGAACCTACCAATCCCTCCTACCCCTTTATTTTCTTGAGTGTCTCTTTCTGAATCAGTCGATCATTAGCTCGCCCTCCTCCGTGCCAGGTTAAGTGACGTGTGAGGAGCTGAGCGCTGCTCCGTGCCAAAATAAGTGTTTGAGGATCTGAGAGCTGCTCTGTGGGGTTAAACCTAGTTTCCAGGTGAAATTACAGGCTTGACAAATGGCTTGAAGCCTGAAGTGTCTGTATTACAGCAGGAGGGACGTTCTATTAGAATGGCGGAGGCCATCATGGACTGTGAATCACGGCCAGGTAATAGAGTTGCCAGTTTGAATGACTGAGGAGCAGGTGAATTCAATTAAGGCCCTTTGTTTTTTGTTTTAAATCAGTCATTTTCGGGGCTTTCCTGTTCGGTTAACCTTCGGTGTCACGGGATTGGTTGTGTAATTAACATGGTGTGATATCGAAACTGATAATAATATAAATCATTTTGCGGGTGCTTATATTTGTCCTATTTCACACCCGTGCGTAGTATAGCATGTGTGAATTAGAAATATGTGTATTTTGCATATCCCAACTCCCGAGACACCCTCAGAGAGTGGGATGTCTGATGCTCCCTTCAGGTTCCCCCTTCTCTTCTAATCGCAGATGGTTTGGAGTTTATTCAATTCAGTTCATTCCTGTAGTACTATTGTCCTTGCTATTAGGGCACTAATAGACTACTAGTACTACTTTTTTTTTAACATTCTGACAAAAGGACAATCACTTTAAAACTATGATTTGATTTGAAGTCATATTCTTTTGTCTTGTTTTCTGTGTTTGCCCATTTCGATACTATGTTCACGAAAACTATTGCCATATTGCTACTACATTATCTTATTCTACCGAGAAAAAATGAGGCATCTGATTGAATAATTCCAGGTTTATTGTCCTATTCCTACTTTTTAATCAAGTATGCTAATTATATGAATCAGCTATCCATGACAGTGGCCTTGTGGAGGCCTCCTCTCCCTGATGAGAGCCAATGAACAGCCTTGACACTGTCTGGTGACGCCAGAAATAATAATACACTCAATGTGCTGTCACACTCGGTGACTTCCATAAAACAGAGCTCATTTAACCCTCCACTGCAAAATGTCTGATTCGATACGTCAGTTCTACAAATCAAGGTTATAATTTAACAACATGATTTTTATTTATTTTACTAGGCAAGTCAGTTAAGAACAAATTCTTATTTTTGTTGACGGCCTAGGAACAGTGGGTTAACTGCCTGTTCAGGGGCAGAACGACAGATTTGTACCTTGTCAGCTCGGGGATTTGAACCTGCAACCTTCCGGTTACTAGTCCAACACTCTAAACACTAGGCTACCCTGCCGCCAAGAATGCCCTAGTTGTAAACTAAAAGAGTCTGGGAATTGATGGAAATACTGTAACAGATGTGCAGAGGTGCTCCTGTTTTGCTTTTTATGGCCACACGTACGCACGCACACACACACAAACAAACAGACACACACACACACACCACTTAAAAGAGCCAGCAATATGAAGAACCTATTTCCTTCCTCCTCCCAAACCCACATAGCCCTTCCTCTCCTGCTGCCAATGACAGGTGTAAGATTAACTTTGTTAGGTGTCGGACTCATTCGAGCAAGCCAAATTAAATTAATGGAACAAATTTCCCACGTAATTAAGATAAAAATTCATGTCAGCTGTAACCTTGCCGTGTGCACTAATTACGCACAAATGATTTATCATCTGTTTCGCCCCGAATATTAATCTCAACCTCATTGATAACTACCAGCCCAGTGTTAAGAGATGAGACTTGATTAACAATGACAGTTTGGAGAAACCGAAAGGCTCGTGCGCCGCCAGCCAATCAGAGTCCACCATTCTCAAGAGCGCAGACTTCCTCTTTCTTCATTCAATTAGCGAGCATTATAGGTGCAGGCGGGCAGAACGTAGCTTTAAGACGAGAATGTATTGCCTTCATGGGCTCTAAGTAGCATGGTTAGTATGGTTGGTAATACGCGTATGGCTGCCGGCCTGCTGCCCAGTATTCTTAATGGATGGGTCTGGGCTAATTAGAAAACTGTGGTTGGGGAACATACTGAATAGTGGTCGTGCCTGCGTGGACTGTAGTACCTAAATGTGCCAGCCAGTAGACAGAACAACAAAAGTATTTCCTTTCCTCAGCCTATATAACCGTATCTCAGGCAGTAGTCGGTGCTACTATATAACAGATAATGCCTTTAAAAGGCAAGGCGTTTCAAGCTGGCAGGGCAGCAAACAGTAGAGGCAAACCCTGAGATGAGGCCTCTGAAAACCAGCTGCACACAGAAGGGGAAAACACAGCTGCAACCACTGCAGTGGCGGCCGTCTGCTATTGTTCCTGGGACTTGTATTATTTGAGCTGATTTGTGTTGTGTTTCTGCCTCTCAATCGAGGCGTGTGCACGTGTGTGTGTGCTCAAACACTGGCACTAGGGGGCACAAGGAGGCCAGAGTTCCAATCGTGACGATCCACAGAGGTTTGAACATGTTAAACAAACAGCATGTTTTTTTATACATTTATGGCTTGACTGCTTTATTCATTTGGCTTCATTTGCTCACGCCTGAAATGCTGCTTTGGAGTCAAGCAGAATGTGCAGAAATCACTACCATTATTATCTCTCTCTAATGCTTTGTGGGTTGCTGTCTCAGAAACCATAGCCTATAATGGTCCCACAGAATGCATCTCAAAGGATGATGCATAGTACCTTATTGTTGTCTTTACAGTGCTTAAAAAGCGGGCATTGTGTAGTCTTTGACGTTTTGCTGCGAATATATTTCAGCCATTCATACCGTCCTATATGTTGGTATGTTGGAATGTATTCGGGTGGACATTTTGGTATTTACAATGTCCCGCGCAGCAGTGAATACATTGATTATCTAAATACAGAAAGACAGCAACTTACGGAAGTACAACGAGAGGACAATTATTTTTCAAGTAAAACGCTTCGACTACAGACGGTCTCGTCTGTGGTTTCTGAACCAAACTCCTTGACTAGAGAGGGAATACCATTCTCTATGTGCCTTCACGATGTCAACAGGATAGATATGGGTAAGGAGACGCTAGATCAGATTAGGTCTGTGTATACATATAGCTTCCCCTGGAGACTCCTGGGAAGATACAGTCCTATTAGTCATATTTCTCTATTCATTTGGACCTGTCGTTTCTCCTCCACTGCTTCTTCCCTGGCTCAGACGCTGCCCAGCAGATGTTTAGCTGGTCTCCGCAACTTGTCACAAGTAGTTAGAGCGATTTCTTCGTCTGTCCTTACTCTGTGGGAGATTGGGGGCACATGCATATATCTCCCACTTTCCATTGCATAAAGAAGGGTGGGAAATGTTATTGAACAGCAAAATACTTGAGGATGCGAGGCAACCAGAACAATTGGCCACATGATACTCGTGCCTTGTGCCTCGCTTCCAAACCGAAGCAGATGTGTGTGTGGACAGACACTTCAAGTAGTTCTGACATTGTTTTCTTTAAATTGATTTTGAATAAAGACTTCGTAATGCTTTATCTATTTTCTTATTATCTTCCTATTGTAAATTGATTTGTGAAAAAAGAAAAGCATACCAGCTAATGCTAATGAACTCACATTTACATCTCTGAATTTTCTGCACTATTCTATGTAAACATTATCCCATATAATCCAATTCCCAATGGCTCCTCCACCGTGCTAAACGTAATCCCTGCAGTGAGTGTTTTCCCAACAATTTGTCACTGTCTGCCCCGATTTGTCACCGGAGCTTCGGCGTCAATGGGATCTGGGCTAAGGTTTTTTTAAATCTACGTCAGGGAATTGAACCGACATGCAGAGGTTGCAGGGTTAATAAGAAACAACTGAGGGGTCAGGGGGGGGGGATGGAGGGGCTGATCATGTGGGGGCAACTACACTCATAATGGGGGGGTTTAACAAGAGGGGCCCCCGGTAGAAGATTTATACCAGGGTTGTGACACTGGGACAAATAGTGCTGATAACTGAAGGACCCTCAATATTGGGCATGCCGGGATGATGAATCGGGTGCCAGGTCGTATTCACTTATCATCTGGAGGAGGCTACCACTACTATCAACCCCTCTGACACCCTAATAGGGATCCCTCCACCCATCTTCTCTCTCTCTCTCTCTCTCTCTCTTCTCTTCTCTCTCTCTCTCTCTCTCTTCACTCTGTATTCCTACTCCCTTTCTCTCCCTTTCTCTCTCCTTCTTTCTACCATCTCATCCTTTCCCTTATCCCCCTTTTTCCTCCCTCTATCCTCTAGAGATAGAACCCCAGCCCCCCCCAGCCTATCCGTTCACATTAACTGATAAGCGCGGTGAGCTGCTGACAGCCCTGAATTAATTTACAAGCAATGATGCCATTAAGCAGCGATAACCCCTTCATATATATGGACAGGAACAACACCTCTGAGCCTCCCGCTGAAGAGCAGGAGCCGCGGTATCACTGTAATTATATGGGAGAAGGACCCGGGGCTCTGCTTTCTTTATTGCAAATGCTGCATTATCATTTGATTGCACTTGCCTCTCAAGCTAGGTCATGATGTGTGCTGTTGAGAGGATGAGAATGCTTTGAGCATGGATCCTCCATTACAATACAACCGTGACTATTTTTTTTAGCCTCGACAGAAATACTGTGTCTTGCTGTCTTCTTCCTAGGGTTTCAGGAAATAGGAATTATATGCCACTTAGCAGGCACTCTTATCCGACTCGAAGCAACTTACAGGACAGTGAGTGGGAACATTTTCAGTATTTGGATTGACCAAAACAGGACATACGGACAGTTTTATTGAATGGCGGCCTGGCTCCACTTAATCTGAACGTCCCTAACTTGTTTACAGCAGAGCACACGGAACCCCTGAAAAACGTGTGTGTGTGTGATAATTGTTGTTCCCCTCTTGTCTCTCATAACTACTCACTTAACACATATGATTTACCAAAGCATGAGGTCTAATAGATTTAAAGCTAAGCTGCAAAGTAAAAAAAAAAAAAAAAAATCTAGGTGGATTAAGGAAATCTCTGCAGTTTATTCCTGCATTAATTAGTCACTCCAAGAGTTAGCCATTTATACTTTAGAGGGTATTACACAGTGTGTATTGTGTACAGTTAAAGGTTTAGAATCCTTATAGAAACTCATACAAGGTACGAGGCTTGTATGGGGATCAGCGGATTTGGAGTTGCTCATAGCAGACTATTTTGCTCTAATCCAATTTCCATGTCACGTGACACATTTTGAGTTGTACACTCCTACTATTTCGTCCTATGACTTCATGGGTCAGGCATAAAGTACACTGTAAAACTTTTCATTACCAAGCGTAGGGGTATCCATTTGTCAAATGCATGAAATGATGCCGCCAAAGCAATGGCCACTTTTGTGTAGGCAACCTCAATTCTAAACTTTACTAGGAGCCTGAGGCTCATATGAGTTTGGATTTGCTGCGCTGTCGGTTGGGATTATGCATTTTGAAGGGACTGGGACTAAGGGGGACTGGGGGAGTGCAGACTTGATCCACATTTTTGGAGGAAAAATGCTTTACGAGGTGTGAAATGATCAATTTCTCAAAGGCGGCATTTGGCGGGCAGCTGCAGCGAGTGAGAGTCGCATGGCGGCGATGGAAGTTCAACTGGTCGACACAGGCATCGGGTCATAATTTACCCAGACACCATAGGGCCTGGTAGACATGTAGCGACTACTGATGCTTTTCTTGATTGCCCCATTGAGCAGGCCAGTACATTACATGGACTCGTACAAAGTAGCACTACACAGTGACTAAAATAAACTCTGTTCCATGTGATGTCGGTCTAACAGCTGGTTAGAGTATTTCAGAACTCACCTTGGACAAGGTGCCATCCCATCTATCTGAAATGTTACGGCTTGTTTTGCCCAGTACGTGTCTTTTTGTAACCCCTGTGCTCTCTCATTACAGGGACTGCAGTGCCAATATCACATGGCTGAACTCTTGCGAGACCAACTTGTTTTCATCCTCTTGAGTATTTGGCTCAGCTCAAGATGTGAAAATCCAAAAGCTGAAAACTCCATTAGAGCCAGAGTCATGCAGTTCGACAACGCCAGACAGCTTGGTAAATCATGAGCTGTTTGCAGTTCATCTGACGGGGGGGCAACAATAGCAGCAGTGTGTTGGCCATGGGGTGTTGTAGGGAGCCCCTGGAGAGCCCCTGGCTGGTGTGGAGTGGTGCGGAGCAGGACCAAGCGCCTTGATCCACTGTGAACAGGCCTAGAAAATGTGCACCTGTCTGTCAGACATTGACTGCTGGAGCCCCATCTACTTATCATACCGCCAGTGTACAAGTGTAGGATCTTAATTTGATCAACCTATTTGTAGCACATGTCAAACTTGTAGTCTATTTGAGGTTTCAAATGTATTCTGAAGCTTGTCATTTCCACATGTCAATCTTGATTTGCCAACAAAAAAGGTGTCAACTCAAACAAAAATGTCCGTTCAATACAATCCACGTAATAACTCCCATTTCCTGTTTCTGCAGGATTCTTTTCCAGCTTTAGCAAAACTGGCTCAAATTATGATTCTACATCTGTAGCATCCAAAAGCACAACTGTCTCACTTGTGTTCTGCCTCTGTGTATTTGACTCATTCTCCATAGACTTCCCCTTGGCAGCTTGTTAAGATGTTGTTACAGTTCAAATGATGGGCAGTTGGGCACTTAGATTCATACGCTCTCACACTGGAGAGTCTAACACACACACTAACACACACACACATTTGATGCTTCTGTGTATTGTTTGGTGTGAACCAGTGCTCGCCTGCATGTTTTTTTTTCTCCTACCCTGTAATCAATTTGGCTGGGATTGTGGTCAGACTGACCGCTTGGCGCCTCGATTTCTTGCTGCAAATGAATCAAGTCATATCATTTATTGGAAACGTAATCTGCAAGAAAACGTTTACAGTGAAAAGAATCCCACTATAATAAAGATATCATATTTTAGCATCATGACGTTCGTTCCTTGTACGAAATTAAGAAATATAACACAAAAATAAATAGAATTATCCTAACAAATGAAATGACAGCAGAATATTGTGAGGACAACCCTGAATATTTCTAATCAACAACGTCACACAAGATGTGCTTTTAATAAGGATGTTGAGACCCTCCTCCATGATCCACAGCCCAGTCTGTGGGCAAGCCTCAGCAGGTGCCAAACACTTGTCTGTGGAACGCCAGTAGAGCAGTGCAGCAGACAGACCTCCCACGACTAACGTCCTCCATGTTGCTCGACTCCAGCTGTCTGACGCTCCTTCCAGAGCCGTGCTGTCACTTCACCTCACCTCCAGTCTGACCCTCTCCTAGCAGTTAATGCAGTGGCTCCTTAGGAGCCATGTAGGGTAACCTTGAGTGATGAAGACGCTGAACATTTCCAATAGAAAACAACAGTACGGACAGTGTTGTGATTTTTGCTTATGATTTAGCATCTTTGTCCCCGTAATTATGTCTTACTTAGTACAATCCAGCTGTTATTAAGTAGTTCATATTTTCCTGTATGATGTCAATCATCCATAAGTTCAAAGGTTGATTAGCAATACAATAATACAAAATATGGACATTATGACAATAATCGGCCCCTACTTCCCTCAACCCCCCTTCTCCGTCTCTCTTTCTTCTCCCTCTCTCCTTCTCTCTGACTGTGACATTGTCCCTTTCCCCCCCCCCAATCCCTTTTGTTGATCCGGGCCAAATTTCAGCATAGTGCTGGAGTTTGCTCTTTGACATTGGGTCTCAGTAAATTATGTAAATCCTAGATTGAGCGAGAGCCTGCGAGCAGATAAAACCTGAGCTAAGTGGATTACCTTTAATTACATTAATATTGTGTCTCTGTGTGACCTTATCGGCCCATCCCTCACCGTGTGTGGCAGACAGGCTCCAGTTCACCCAGAGATACCACCTTGGATGATACCGGTGCACACACACACACACACACACACACACACACACACACACACACACACACACACACACACACACACACACACACACACACACACACACACACACACACACACACACACACACACACACACACACACACACACACACACACACACACACACACACACACACACACACACACAGCACACTGATGGGCCTTTGTGACACACACTCGGTCCTCCATGTTCAAACACAGCAAAACTAAAACATAAAAAATCGCACCAAACTGCAATAGAGTGACATCACCTCTACAATGCTTATGAAAAACACTCATTCACAGTTTCTAAAACTACCGTATATTGAAAATTAGAATAATATTACTCCCCTAACTGGAAGGTGGATGAATAAATCCCCTGATCTTTTATTCAAGGTCCGGTATCATCACTTTAGTAACATGCAGCCTAAATGACTATGAATCAGCACTGAGGCTATGTCCCAAATGGTGCCCTATTCCATATGCAGTGCACTACTTCTGACCAGAGCTCTATGGGCCCTTGGTGAAAATAAATGCACTACATAGGGAATAGGGTGTCATTTGGGACTTAGCCTAAGTGTCCTGACCTCTGTCTGCCTGTCCTAATGCAAATTAATGCTACCTGCCTCCTTTTGGCTGCCACCACCACAAGCAATTAAGATGAATATTCTCCATTTTAGGGCTGTTCTGTGTGTGGCATAATCCTCAATTTCCTCTATCTCCTCTCCCCTTTTGTAAAGCAGATCATGGGTAGAGTTTCAAGGGTTGTTGTTTGGTGGAGTCCTTTTCATCAGGAGTGTGAAATAGAGTAAGTAGTATGACACTGCTGCTACGCTGTTTATTATTACAGGTTTATTAGTTTAATATGAATCATGTTTCACTCTTGACGTTCTGCAAAATCATGTTCAGTAGATGAGGGTCAACGCCAAGGAGAAAGTGCTGTGCACCAAGACCTTTGGTGCACTTTGAAAGATGAGCATCTTTCCCTTGTCCCATTTCAACCCCGGTGATGCAACATGATATCTTTTTGTCTCGTTTGAATCAGAGTCTCTGCCATTTAGACCCAATCAGAAAAGCCATTAGCCCTCCTGCTGGTTGTGAATGGGGTAGGTTTACATTTGCATCTACTTAGAGAATTAAACTGGCACTCTGTCTGGTATCATCTCATTCACAATACATTTGTGAAGTGTTTTGGAAATACAAATGAATGCGTTTGTGTTTAATAAGAAATGTTAATAAGAAACAATTCAATTGAAAGCAATCTTGGTTAAGTGGCTATTTAGCTGCCAACGATGATCGGCAGACTCAGGCATCGTATTCAAGCGTCGTATTCAGGCATCATACTGTATTCATCTGGATCATTTACATAACCGTCTAAACATGTTGTGCTTTCACAATGAGAAAATATGCTTCTGCTCTGCCATCATTACATGACGGGATACTGTAGGTGATTGGTTGGAGAGGACATTCAGCTGACAAAGGGGAATTACAGTTACTTAAAGAGGTTTTCAATTGAGGCGTATTGTACAGTGTGTATGTGTGCTATTGTGTCTACGTGTGAGTACGTCAACATGCACAGGGCTGAGTGTGCATGTGTTCAGAATGGGGTAGGTGATTCTGTAAAGGGCGTGGGCCTAGAAAGAGACATGTGGGTTAAAGCGTGTAACACCCACACACACACACACACACACACACACACACACACACACACGCACACATATACACACACACGCACACGTATACACACACACACACCCCCCCCCCCAGTTAGGGTGAAACAAATCCATTTTTAATAAGGGTTGTACCTAATAATCCTCTCAGCACCGGCAGCAGGTGAGGACCAACATATGGGGTGAGCTGAAGGAGGACAACTACTCCAGCAGCTGTTTGTTGTAGCTGAGTCAGTGAGCTATGGAGCAATCTCAGTGTGTTTTTGGGCTGCGGTCCAACACAGGGAGGCAGACAGGGAAGGACACACACACACACGCAAGCAGGTATACATACACACACACACGCGCGCGCGATCTGTCCTTGAAGCAAATGAGCGGTGAAAAGGAACTCACTCTCTCTCACTCAGGGAAAGAGAGAAATAAGAGAGAAACCAATGTCCTCCTCTGCATCAACAACACTTGTTTTTCTGTCGTTTCTCGTTCGTTGTTAATAGGCGGTACTTTTTTACTTACCAGATGGCGCTCTATGCAAAGGAGGCTATGGGGTCTTACATTGAGCGTGTTTGTTTTAAAAGAAGGATGGAGTTTGCAGTAGTGTAGCATACTTCTCGCTGTGAAAATTGTACTCAGCAACCTTTAAATATACAAACGTACAGCTCTTAGAACCCATTTACCCCCTTCTATTTTTACTCTGTGTAAAAGTATATCTTCTGAGCAGAGTGAATGGGTTAGGCACGCAGCGAGTACATAGGTAAATGTGTTCACATAAGTAACTTCACACTCAGCATAAGTCATGCAGTGAGTGGCTCCGAAAGCATGTTTGTTCGACCCTCCATGGGATTTCCACACTCTGTGAGCTACAAAATCTCTATAACCCGACATATTGGAATAGGGAAATTGAAACAACTGAAAGCCTTGCTCTCTATTCTCTCCTTTCTCTTCTGCCTCTCTTCTAAAGTGAAATCAGGGGAAGAACTCGACAGAATCCAGTTTAATGGGGGTGACAAAATGAATCACAACTACTCAAGGCATCCATCACTGGCTACGAGGTGACCACAGATGATCTGTGGACCACTATATATTGATTACTCATGTACTACAAGTGTCGGGTTTCATGTCGGAGGGCCGCAAAAAGGCCGGCCAAGACAGCTGGAGCCTTAACTCTTCCTTGATAGATTTTAATGGTGAATTATTGATTTCTGTCCAGCCAAGGTCTGCCGGTACGGGCCAAAGTCATTTGTTGGATGATGCCGGACACCCAGTTTGCTAGTCACAATCAATCATTTTGGCAACTGTGCCCCGGAAAATTGAAGAAAAAAAATGAGGACAAAAGGGAAGGAAAAATCAGAGTGAAGCACCTTGGACCCGAACACAATTCCCGTTGGCTGTGCCTGTTTTACAGAAACCACTGAAGAAATAGGCTCGCCGTTACCTGAAGGAAATGAGTGGAAAGTATGAATCCCGTGTCAGTTTATTGAGTGGCGACGGCAAATCGCACCTGACGTGAAGTAAGTTTGAGTGCCTGAGAGAGTGAAAATGAGCGTCTCGGTAAAAAAGAAAAGAGGAAAGAAGGGCGCTCTGTTTTATTTAAACATCCTTGAGGGAGAGACGGGAGCGACTGGAGGTTCAGGTAATCTGTTGTGTTACAACTCAGTGCCCGTTCTTCCCCCATCTCGCCCCACCCTCATAGTGATAACACACAGCCTCTAATAGGAACCCATCAATCACAATAAGCTTCCAATTTCGCCTGTGTCTCCCCACTCCCAGCCACTGTTTAAAGCTCCCTAATAGCGGTGATAACATAGTTCTATGGCTCCGATAGCGCTCGCCGCTCCTCCTCAGCCACTCTGAGGGTCATAGTCATTCCCAGATTGCGCAGGCTGCAAAGTCAGCATCTCTTTTACACGTTCGGAAATGAATATGGGGGAATGTGACAAGTAGGCTGAGAAGACGAGGGGAAGATGAGAGGTGGATTGGTGGGTCGAGGTGTGAAGGAGGCGAGAGAAAAATGTTGAGTGGGAGACTTGAGAGACCGGTAGCTTGTCAGAGCACAGGATACACAGATGCACTGGGGATAATGGCTGATTTGGTTTTGATTATCTTGCTTACCTAATGATTTTTGCTCCAGCGCCCAGCTCAATTGCACTCGTAGGGGGAGAGGCATTCTATTAGGGTGTCAAGGAGGCTGGAATCGTTATCTGAGGGAGGGAGGGCCCGATGCACGACAACCTCTTCAGCGCTCACAGTTAAATGGCCTTGGTGTGTGTGTGTGTGTGTGTGTGTGTGTGTGTGTGTGTGTGTGTGTGTGTGTGTGTGTGTGTGTGTGTGTGTGTGTGTGTGTGTGTGTGTGTGTGTGTGTGTGTGTGTGTGTGTGTGTGTGTGTGTGTGTGTGTGTGTGTGTGTGAGAGAGAGAAGGATTGATATATAAATTCATAGTGGCTGGCTTTGCAGTGCCTTAATTAAAGTGCCACATTAAAATAGGCTTTGGACAGAATCCGCCTCATTGACCTTTGCAGTGTGTACTTTGCAGTGTGTACTTTGCAGTGAGTACTTTGCAGTGTGTACTTTGCAGTGTGTAAACAAACACATTTGGGTTCAATTCAAAACTAGAAGGCTGCACACTGCTCTTGATAGTATCACTGCTCTTTAATTAACTCAGATGTGCGATTGCCTTTAGAATGTTCAAACGAGTAGACTAAAACCCATAGGATGGGTAGAAGGATAATGCTTACTACCACTTAAGACGACGCAATGTCCCAGTAAAGTCTGTATATGCCTACTGTGATACACAATCATTTGCGTATGCAGTGACATCCAAATCTAGATTCAGCATAATGTTGATCACATTTGTATACTTTTGTCTCTATAGCCTTATATCTCTCGTATTGTTGTTAAAAGGTGTATTCTGAACAGCCAGAAGGGGGCACAAAATCCCTGTACCCATTATATATAATGGTACCCCGAGGCCCATGTTGAACAGTAAGCAACTCCCACTGTCAGAGAGGACTGCTGGCTTCCTCTGTCGACTACGCGGAAACTACTCCAATTTTCAGGACCAATTATCACCGTTTAAGATGAATTTGAAACCTTGAAAAAGGGGAGAAGAAAAACACTAAAAGTGTTAACAATAGGTTGAGAATGTTGTATGCTTGAAATATTTATATGTAAGTGTTTAGATACATGTCAAAAGTGTAATGCCATACATCCCATATTACTGTTTCTCCCAGTGTACTATCAACATTATAAATAGTGTATGTTACATTAAATTGTATTTCGGGATAAGGAAAATATTATTTTATGCATTTCCTTTTTAGGGACTAGTATTTCAGAATAAGTTATGTTATTTTTATATATTGGTTGGTACTTTAATTGAGACCCTCTTAACTATACGAATTGAAACCTAGATACTGTGTATAAAAATACCTTCCAGACAATGATAGACTTACTGTCTAAGTTAATTGAATTGCATTTCCTATATTGGTTGTGAAGAAAATGACTCCAATCATGGATAGTACTGTGTTGTAATCATGGATAGTACTGTGTTGTAATCATGGATAGTACTGTGTTGTAATCATGGATAGTACTGTGTTGTAATCATGGATAGTACTGTGTTGTAATCATGGATAGTACTGTGTTGTAATCATGGATAGTACTGTGTTGTAATCATGGATAGTACTGTGTTGTAATCATGGATAGTACTGTGTTGTAATCATGGATAGTACTGTGTTGTAATCATGGATAGTACTGTGTTGTAATCATGGATAGTACTGTGTTGTAATCATGGATAGTACTGTGTTGTAATCATGGATAGTACTGTGTTGTAATCATGGATAGTACTGTGTTGTAATCATGGATAGTACTGTGTTGTAATCATGGATAGTACTGTGTTGTAATCATGGATAGTACTGTGTTGTAATCATGGATAGTACTGTGTTGTAATCATGGATAGTACTGTGTTGTAATCATGGATAGTACTGTGTTGTAATCATGGATAGTACTGTGTTGTAATCATGGATAGTAATATCTTGTAATCATGGATAGTAATATCTTGTAATCATGGATAATGTAATGTGTAAAATATCTTACTCTTAGATTTGTAGAATAAACTATTTTGGTGTGATAAAACTGCCATAAGAAGATGCTTTATTAAAAATAAAAATAAATTAAATGGAAAATAGCATTTTATATCAAACATGTACATGTATCTCTCCCTCTCTCTGTGTGTGCGTGCATGTGTTTGCATATGGCTTATATACCTGTGTGTGTGTGTGTGTGTGTGTGTGTGTGTGTGTGTGTGTGTGTGTGTGTGTGTGTGTGTGTGTGTGTGTGTGTGTGTGTGTGTGTGTGTGTGTGTGTGTGTGTGTGTGTGTGTGTGTGTGTGTGTGTGTGTGTGTGCGTACGGCATGTGTGTGTGTGTATACCTGCTTGCTTTGCTTGCGTGTGTGATTGCGTGCAAACTATCATGTACGTGTGTGTTTTCTTGCATGTGCTCCTGTTTGTGTAGTAAACCATTTATCCTGTGAATAAGAATCAGTGTGCAGGTTAAGTAGCTCAGAGGCCTGAATAAAGGCTTACTTCCTTGATGGTTTTGTCACCTTTTGTGCTCAGAGCATTGGCGGGCTGAACCTGTCAATCAAGACTTTGAACAGGAGTCAAAACACCATGTTGTCCCAGCAACAGGACAATAACAAAGTATTACCCAGGGCTTAACCCTTTAAGGGCGTCTGGGACATATTAGTGCAACAGAAACCCTGCGATTGTTCCCGGGTAAATTAACCACACAACATACAATGTGCTACAAAACTGCTCAGAGACTGGTGCAAAGATGAGAAGGCAGGAACAATATCCTGGATGTGGATGTTGTCTCCGTCAGACCTCATTTCCAGCTTAAAATATACGTCATCTTCTGATTGGGTGCAGTGTTTAGGACCTTATGAACATTCACTCAACTTACAAGGCAGAGGTTTTGCTCATTTGAGGAGATTAACACACATTTTGTAGATTTTGACCAGTAAAGACATGCCTATTTCTGTGTTTTTATCAGTCGGTCTTTCATTCTAATAAGCAGTCTGACTGAACACACTCTCTTTAGGCGTTATTGATTGTGCCGCGTGGAGGGTGGATAACGCTCGTGGTATTTTAGGGCTGTGTTAGCTCCTCAAGCAGACCGGGGACTGAAAAGAGGAAAACAGAGGACGGATAGCACAGATAAAAAAAGTTCCTCCAGTTAGCCGAGCACAGACACGTCAAAGTGAAGACTTGGTTTGGGAGGAACAATGGTTGCAGTCACACACGAGGGGTCTGAGTGTTGTTGCATGTTTGCTCCCCTGAATCCCCGCAGACAGTGAAATCACTGGCTTATTAAACCAGCAGATGCTACAGCTCTCGAAGAGAGAACAGTATTATTCAGACTGTGCTGAATCCCAGCTAGGTGGCGTGTAACGGAACAAAGACAAAGAAGATTGAGGAGGAAGATACACGGAAGAGGAGATCATCATTATCGCCCGCAAATAAAGAATCCTGTTTCACTTGGATTTGTCGCAAATCTTGCATATTAAAACGGTTGATTAAATTGTATTTCCTGCAACGCAATTTGACCGTGTGAATGTACACTGCTCCCTAGGTGACATGGACACGTACAGTTGCAGTATTGCTCTTCAACGCATACAGGAGATATCCCATGACCTAAGATATCCACAATTCAAATTCATGGATGAGCAATGAAATCGAACTGACTGAGGACATCAATGTATTCTGCTTGTGACGGAGAAATATATTTTTGGGAGCATATGGGAATGTCATTACTAAGTGATTTGCAGTGTTGACATTCTCATAACCTCTATGATGCTCCAGGCATTGAGGTCTAGGACCAACCCTCTCAGAGACACTTCAAAACCCCAACCAAGACCTTGGAGGATAATGTGAACCATAGAGGGAAATATACAATGGGGAGAACAAGTATTTGATACACTACCGATTTTGCAGGTTTTCCTACTTACAAAGCATCTAGAGGTCTGTAATTTTTATCATAGGTACACTTCAACTGTGAGAGACGGAATCTAAAACAAAAGTCCAGAAAATCAGATTGTATGATTTTTAAGTAATTAATTTGCATTTTATTGCATGACATAAGTATTTGATACATCAGAAAAGCAGAACTTAATATTTGGTACAGAAACCTTTGTACAATTACAGAGATCATACGTTTCCTGTAGTTCTTGACCAGGTTTGCACACACTGCAGCAGGGATTTTGGCCCACTCCTCAATACAGACCTTCTCCAGATCCTTCAGGTTTCGGGGCTGTCGCTGGGCAATACAGACTTTCAGCTCCCTGCAAAGATTTTCTATTGGGTTCAGGTCTGGAGACTGGCTAGGCCACTCCAGGACATTGAGATGCTTCTTACAGAGCCACTCCTTAGTTGCCCTGGCTGTGTGTTTCAGGTCGTTGTCATGCTGGAAGACCCAGCCACGACCCATCTTCAATGATCTTACTGAGGAAAGGAGGTTGTTGGCCAAGATCTCGCGATACATGGCTCCATCCATCCTCCCCTCAATACGGTGCAGTCGACCTGTCCCCTTTGCAGAAAAGCATCCCCAAAGAATGATGTTTCCACCTCTGTGCTTCACGGTTGGGATGGTGTTCTTGGGGTTGTACTCATCCATCTTCTACCTCCAAACACGGCGAGTGGAGTTTAGACCACATTACCTTCTCCCATTCCTCCTCTGGATCATCCAGATGGTCATTGGCAAACTTCAGACAGGCCTGGACATGCGCTGGCTTGAGCAGGGGACCTTGCGTGCGCTGCAGGATTTTAATCCATGACGGCGTAGTGTGTTACTAATGGTTGTCTTTGAGACTGTGGTCCCAGCTCTCTTCAGGTCATTGACCAGGTCCTGCCATGTAGTTCTGGGCTGATCCCTCACAATCATTGATGCCCCACAAGGTGTGATCTTGCATGGAGCCCCAGACCGAGGGTGATTGACCGTCATCTTGAACTTCTTCCATTTTCTAATAATTGTTCCAACAGTTGTTGCCTTCTCACCAAGCTGCTTGCCTATTGTCCTGTAGCCCATCCCAGCCTTGTGCGGGTCTACAATTTTACCCTGATGTCCTTACACATCTCTCTGGTCTTGGCCATTGTGGAGAGGTTGGAGTCTGTTTGATTGAGTGTGTGGACAGGTGTCTTTTATACAGGTAATGAGTTCAAACAGGTGCAGTTAATACAGGTAATGAGTGAAGAACAGGAGGGATTCTTAAAGAAAAACTAACAGGTCTGTGAGAGCCAGAATTCTTACTGGTTGGTAGGTGATCGAATACTTATGTCATACAATAAAATGCAAATTAATTACTTAAAAATCATACAATGCGATTTTCTGGATTTTTGTTTTAGATTCTGTCTCTCACAGTTGAAGTGTACCTATGATAAAAAAAAATTACAGACCTCTACATGCTTTGTAAGTAGGAAAAAATGCAAAATCGGCAGTGTATCAAATACTTGTTCTCCCCACTGTATGTATGTATGTATGTATGTATGTATGTATGTATGTATGTATGTATGTATGTATGTATGTATGTATGTATGTATGTATGTATGTATGTATGTATGTATGTATGTATGTATGTATGTATGTATGTATGTATGTATGTATGTATGTATGTATGTATGTATGTATGTATGTATGTATGTATGTATGTATGTATGTATGTATGTATGTATGTATGTATGTATGTATGTATGTATGTATGTACATGTATGTATGTACATGTATGTATGTACATGTATGTATGTACATGTATGTATGTACATATATATATGTATGTATGTATATATATATGTATATATATGTGTGTGTATATATATATATATGTATATACATATATATATATATATATATAGAGAGAGAGAGAGAGAGAGAGAGAGAGAGAGAGAGAGAGAGAGAGAGAGAGAGAGAGAGAGAGAGAGAGAGAGAGAGAGAGAGAGAGAGAGAGAGAGAGAGAGAGAGAGAGAGAGAGAGAGAGAGAGAGAGAGAGAGAGAGAGAGAGAGAGAGAGAGAGAGAGAGAGAGAGAGAGAGATAACAAGAGCGAGAGAGAGAGAGAGAGAGAGAGCAAGAGAGAGGGATAAAGTGAGAGAGGGAGAGAGCAAGAGAGAGGGAGATAACAAGAGAGAGGGAGATAACAAGAGAGTGAGAAACAGAGAGATACGGAGCAAGCAAGCTTAGCTCCACACCATTCAACACCTTTCTCCTTTTGCTCTCCACGTCAGTAGTACGTCCTAAAAGAGCGAGAGAGTACACTCCACACCATCACTGAAATTCTCTTATTTTAAACCTTTCTGGAAGTAAACCCCATGTATATAGATTAATGTCAATGAATTGTTGATTATTGTTAGCGTTGTCAGCATATTGTGTGATCCAGTGGAGGCTCCTCAGAGGAGGAAGGGGAGGACCATCCTCCTCAGTGAATCTCATAATAATTGAATAGTGAAACATTGAATAAAATACTATACCAAATATATTCATGTCACCAAATAATTATGAAAAAACTCTGTTTTGCAATGAAGGTCTAAAGTAGCCTCAACAGCACTCTGTAGGGTAGCACCATGGTGTAGCCGGAGGAGAGCTAGCTTCCGTGCTCCTCTGGGTACATTGACTGCAATACAAACCTAGGAGGTTCATGGTTCTCACCCCCTTCCATAGACTTACACAGTAATTATGACAACATCCGGAGGACATCCTCCAATCTATCAGAGCTCTTGCAGCATGAACTGACATATTGAGCACCCAATCAAAGAATCAGAGAATGAATCTACTACTGAAAGCATAAGCTACAGCTAGCCTGTACTGCAGTGCATAACATGTGGTGACGAGTTGACTCAGAGTGAGAAAGACAACAGTTTTGAACAAATTAATTTATTCCAAAAAAAGGAGAAGCATGAGAGAGAGAGAGAGAGAGAGAGAGAGAGAGAGAGTTATATTTCATTAATTTTTTTTCACTTTCACTTATCTAGAAAATGAGGCTAGCTAGTTTAGCCTACTCAAACACCTGGCTCAAAAAGAGGGATGATATGTTAGCTAGCTGGCTATGACTATCCAACACCAGAACTCTTCTAAGTCAAGGTAAGCCTTTGGTTTTACAAATGTAATGCCACAGGGCCCTGCCAGTGTAAGTAACTGCCAAACTGCTTACTAGCTGCTTACTGCTTACTGGCTAACTGGCTTACACTGTATGGCATGATTGTAACGGGTTTACTAATACGTTAGTTCTATTAGCTATGCTGACTATGACATTACTTTAGCTAATATGGTGACAAGGATGTAGGCTGTGTGTAGCAGTTATGATACGAAGGTTTGACTAGGAAAAGTTTTTTTGCATGGTCACAGACAGCTGATGTGTTGTGCATTGAAGTCCACAAGCGAAGGGAAAAGGTGAAAGGAGGAGAGCGTGTAGATGCGAAAAGGATTACAACAATCTGTTTATAAGTGGCTATGAATGTGAAATGTGATCAGGGGTGTATTCATTCCGCCGATTCTGTTACAACTTTTCTTGAAAGGAAGCAAACGGAACGAAACGGGGATAAACATACCTGAATTTGTCCAATAGAAACACTTGTTTGCAACTGCTGGACTAATGATTACACCCTACTGTAGATCAGCTAGATGCAGTTAAGAGTGTGCAAGGTGGTGTTGAATGTGTCACTGTCTGTCCATGTGTCACTGTTTGTCACGTCAAATCTTTCTTTCAAAATGTGTGCACCTACGTTGTGAACTTCCATTCATAGGCTGGTTTGTAGCAACCTCATGATGGGTATAGGGAAAATTAGAGTATCATGTAGCAACCTAAACCTATCGATGTTACATTGAATTGGGTGTCACAATATTGCTGTAATAGAAATAAGGCCATGCTCATAAAAAATAAAAGTTCTCCCACATCTTAAACAGCACCGACCACTACTGGTGTCATCATATAACAGTGGGTACAGTACCTACAATGTCCCTGCTATTTTAATTTGAAATGAATCCACCATTTCAAACCATTGAATTCTGGGTAGGGTGGTCGTGTGCCGTAGCTTGAAGATTTTGGCTCCACCGGTTCATCATTCGATAACCACTGACACTAAATAAACCATGTCAATGCTTTAATTACCGAAATCCACTGTGGAAAACAAATAACGCCATTCCCTCACAACTAGCTCCTTGTCACTCCTCCCTGAATAAATAGTTCCTTTGGAAGACAAACAGAAATCACTGGAGACGTCTGTCCACCTGAGTGTCCAGTCCATTCACTGAGGAGGAACTCAATAAGAGGACTGAGTGGATTGACTGATTGGTATCATCGGTGACTTGATCAGCTAGACCTAGCACCATAGACCCCTAATCATTGAAGTCTAGGTCCTGGTTAACAGGAGCTACTATTGAATGGACATGCCATTGATCTGGAAGGTCTGCTAATGTGAGCTCATTATTGAATTAATTAAGCCTTGGTTAGTAGAGAGAGAGAGAAAGAGAGAGAGGGAGAGAGGGAGAGAGAGAGAAAGGGAGAGAGAGAGAGAGATGTGTGAGAGAGAGAGGTGAGAGAGAGAGGTGAGAGAGAGAGAGAGAGAGAGAGAGAGAGAGAGAGAGAGAGAGAGAGAGAGAGGGAGAGAGAGAGAAAGAGAGAGAGAGAGAGAGAGAGAGAGAGAGAGAGAGAGAGAGAGAGAGAGAGAGGTGAGAGAGAGAGAGAGAGAGAGAGAGAGAGAGAGAGAGAGAGAGAGAGAGAGAGAGAGAGAGAGAGAGAGAGAGAGAGAGAGAGAGAGAGAGAGAGAAAGAGAGAGAGAGAGAGAATGAATGTCTATGGTCATTAAAACATCTTCAGAGGAGGGTGGGATCACATGACCGTTGGTTTTTCTTACAGGAGAGAAAGATGATGGTCCACAACTGTTTCCTGTGACTTGTGAATAATGAATAGTTATGAATGGGTTTTAGTCTCATAGTATAATGTCCCTGTCTGAATGGATCTCCCAGCATTGGCTTTAAGATCGGATAGTAGGAACAAAATACCTTTCTTCATTAATGGCCATCTTTTTTATATGTGCAGATCAGTAAGGGAAAGAGTATAATATTTGTATGTCTAGTCAATGGTGTGTACAGTACTAAGCGTTTCCCTTGATTGGATCAACATTTATAGGTCCAACAGGAAGTATTATTTTGTCATGTGATACATTTTGTTTGTACTGTCTAGAAATACCGCCATTGTATCATTTCCATTCTGTTTGAAAACCCCCAGACAAACGCTCTCACCAGAACAGAAAGCCAAACGTAGCAGAGAGAAGAGCAAGAGACCAGTCATCTCAAATATCATCCTATAGCTTTAAGGTGTCCGGCTTGTGCTGCACTTTGTCGCAGATGTGCCCGCGACAGTGCTGCTGTGAAGGGTCAACCGGCTGTAAATGGCGTCGAAACAGCATTGACTACCCCCACAGGGGGCGGGGTTAAAGAGATGACCCCAGGTTCTAACCCGAACAGTGGTAGGGGCCGCCAACACTGCCGCCCTGCGACGATGTCATGATTGGATATCCGTGACACAGCTCGCACCTCAGCCATCCCCAACACAATATGGGGCTTTAATTAACCTAATCTCCACAATCACCGCATCTCCAAGACCAAGGCCGAAAATGTATGAGTTTAATGACCCTCTTTCATTCGGAGCAAAATTGTTTTTTCTAAAAGATTACGGGATTAAACTCTGTGTTTAAATCCGTAAAGTGCTCCAAACACCCCAAATATTCATTTAGACATGATACAAAAGGAAGACAGGAGCCACTCATAATGACTTGCCTTCTAATCGTTTCTAACCAGGAGCTCACCATGTTACAAGCCACTGGTCATCATACAAGAGCCTTTCTCTCTCATTATCACAGGGGACATTTACATGACATAAGACCCCGGAGACACAACAGGCTGGAAATGTATGCATGGATGAATAGGGATTGTTTTTGATCACCAATGTCGGGTCCCCGGGCTGGATTGGAAATCTCATCCCTGAGAGTTGAAAGGGAGCGCTGTTGTCAATCGGTTTCAGCTACAATGAGGCTCCCTATCTTACTGATGCTAGGCTTAATCATTTCCTGATGTTAGTGGGTCTGATGCGCGTGAGGTCTGGCTCCCATAGATATTTTTGGACTGAATAATAAATCAATAGCTGAGGAACCATCCCACCGAGCAGACAGCTTGGGCTTTCCACCAGGGTCCTCTTATGGAAGAAATGTCCTTTAAAAGGTTCCCAGAGAAGATTTTAATTGAAGGTGATCGAGCGCATTTCTCACCATGTCCTTTTTCCACCCAGCAGGTGGTAGCTTGTTCTCTGACAGGAGAGAGAAAGATTGTCTTACAGTGTGTGTGTGTGTGTGTGTGTGTGTGTGTGTGTGTGTGTGTGTGTGTGTGTGTGTGTGTGTGTGTGTGTGTGTGTGTGTGTGTGTGTGTGTGTGTGTGTGTGTGTGTGTGTGTGTGTGTGTGTGTGTGTGTGTGTGTGTGTGTGTGTGTGTGTGTGTGTGTGTGTGTGTGTGTGTGTGTGCGTTCTATTCCACAATATATTGTGTTGGGTTTTAAAGGTCAGGACCAAGGGCAACAGCCCACAATGAGATCTATGTGAATTCTGAGTATACTTAGTATACAGAATAGAATTCAACTGTAATTTTAGGATGTATCAACTTCATATTAGCACGACTGGAAATGTAATTCAAACCAATTTATGTCCTAATACTCATAATATTCCAGTCAAACACCCACAGGAACAAACCCCATTTCAAAATAATACAAAATAAATTATGTTCATTAATAGTAGATGCCATTTAGCAGACTTTTTTTATCCAAAGCAACTTCCAGTCGTACGTTTAACATATGGATGGTCCCCGGAATCAATGCCACTACCCTGGCATTACAAACACCATACTACCAACTGAGCTGCAAAGGACCAACTAATAACATAAGTAATAGAAGAGATACTGTACAATCTACACATCCCATCTTGGGAGTAGGTGTCATGTGGTAGCAATGATAGCAACTGGCAGCGTGATTATGTGGCTATTGACTGTTCAGGCTTAAAGATAGTATTTATGACTTTCCAGTACTCACACAGTCACATAGGACTGATGCATAGCTAACACGTTAGAGGCCGACTAGGGGATCTAGTGAAACCTCTAGTTGGTCCTCACACCGAAGGGTTAGGTGTTCTTTCTTATATTAGAAACTATGGCTCGTTTTACCATCATGTTTAAATATCTCCTGATGATCCCAATAACACCTTGTGTGTGTTTATGTGTGGGAGACTCTACAAACTCAGACAGTGAGTCACCCCCTTAAACCAGTTAAATGTAACTGTGTAATTCGAAAAATGTAATCTAAGTAATCCCCAAAAGTAATGATTTATCATGAGAGGGCCATAAACAATAACTAGTAATGCTGCGTACTCCAAGAAAGGCCATAATCTCACATTTCTAGTCATTTTTTAAATACATTTCTGAGGTGTAGGCACTTTTGAGGACACAAGCTCAAGTACACAGGACAAATATGTAAAAAAAACGATGAAATATGAAATATTTCACGATGTGTTTCCTATTCAACAAAACAGTGTGAATATGGCTTGAAATAACGTATATACCTTCTAAATATAGTATAATCAAATTTTAAAATGACTTATTATAACATTTCACCTTCCTTATAACTGTCAAATACATATTTGTATGTTTATTTGTGCTTATTCCAAAGGTCTCTCTTGATCAAAATGTCTGCCCCCATTGGCTTCCTGAACTCATTAGGGATTCACCTTTTATCGCATATTAATCTTGTCCATGACAAAACAGAAAGTGTTTTTTTATTTAAAATCTAATTATTTTAGATTAATCTACAAAAATATACCTCTGAATGTGGTACCGTGATGCGCTACGATGTAAGAATTCCAGGCATGTGCTTTATCCAAGGCTGTGACCTTCTGTATGGTTCAGCCAGGAGTTGATGGACAGTCTGAAGAGCGAATTAAATGGTAGGAGGGACATCCCAGCTTCAAGTGGTTTCAGATTTCACATCCTACATCAGACAGGCTCAGAAAATATACTGTCTCCGTGGGAACCAGGGCTATCGCTCAATGCAATACATTTTGATCTACGGTGTCCACAGAACAATTTATAAGTGAGAAATTGGTCGGAACCGGTACCAGAACCACGCAGGTCCCCTAAAGAGGGGACTTTATGTCTAAGATGTTTTAATATCCAGTAGCACCAGAAGATCTGAATACAGTACCTAAACTGACCTTGTAGTCCCTGTGTGGGGCCAGAGGGGTTAGGCTACGAGACCCATTAAGTCCTTAAATATGACCCTTCAATCACCCTTACAGTGTATTCGGAAAAGTATTCAGACCCCTTGCCTTTTTCAACGTTTTGTTTTACGTTGAAGCCTTATTTTGAAATTCATTCAATTGTTATTCTTCCTCACCAATCTACACACAATACCCCACAATGACAACGCAAAAGCAGGTGTTTTGACATTTTTGCATATGTAAAAAATAAAAAGAAACGGAAATATAACATTTACATAAGTATTCAAATCAAAATCAAATCCAATTTTATTTGCCTTACAGTGAAATGCTTACTTTCAAGCCCTTTAACCAACAATGCAGTTTTAAGAAAAGTAAGAGATAAGAATAACAAATCATTAAAGACTGGCAGTAAATAACAATAGCGGGGCTAAATACAGGGGGTACCAGTACTGAGTCAGTGTGGGCACCGGTGTCGAGGTAGTATGTACATGTAGGTAGAGTTATTAAAGTGACTATGCATAAATAATAACAGAGAGTAGCAGCAGCGTGGGGGGCAGTGCAAATAGTCTGGGTGACCATTTGATTAGGTGTTCCGGAGTCTTATGGCTTGGGGGTAGAAGCTGCTTAGAAGACTCTTGGACCTAGACTTGGCTGTCCGGTACCGATTGCCGTGTGGTAGCAGAGAGAACAGTCTATGACTAGGGTGGCTGGAGTCTTTGACAATTTGTAGGGCCTTCCTCTGAGTACTTTACTCAGTACTTTGTTGAAGAACCTTTGGCAGCAATTACAGCCTAGAGTCTTCTTGGCTATGACTCTACAAGCTTGACACACCTGTATTTGGGGAGTTTCTCTCATTCTTCTTTGCAGATCTTCTCAAGCTCTGTCAGGTTTGACAGCTATTTTCAGGTCTCTCCAGAGGTGTTCCATCGGGATCAAATCCGGGCTCTGGCTAGGCCACTCAGAAACTTGTCCCGAAGCCACTCCTGCATTTTCTTGGCTGTGTGCTTAGGGTCATTGTCCTGTTGGAAGGTGAACCTTTGCCCCAGTCTGAGGTCCTGAGCGCTCTGGAGCAAGTTTTCATCAAGAATCTCTCTGTACTTTGCTCCATTTTTCCCTCATCCTGACTAGTCTCCCAGTCCTTGCCACTGAAAGACATCCCCACAGCATGATGCTGCCAACACCATGCTTCACAGTAGGGATGGTGCCAGGTTTCCTCCAGACGTGACGCTTGGCATTCAGACCAAATAGTTCAATGTTGGTTTTATCAGACCAGAGAATCTTGTTTCTCATGGTCTGAGAGTCCTTTGGGTGCCTTTTGGCAAACTCCAAGTGAGCTGTCATGTGCCTTTTACTGAGGAGTGGCTTCCGTCTGGCCACTTTAACATAAAGGCCAGATTGGTGGAGTGCTGCAGTGATGGTTGTCCTTCTGGAAGGTTCTCCCATCTCCACAGATGAACTCTGGAGTTCTCTCAGAGTGACCATAGGGTTCTTGGTCCCCTCCCTGACCAAGGCCTTTCTGCCCTGATTGATCAGTTTAGCCAGGCGGCCAGCTCTAGGAAGAGTCTTGGTGTTTCCAAACTTCTTCCATTTACGAACAATGGAGGCCACTGTGTTATTGGGGACCTTCAATACTGCAGAATGGTTTTGGTACCCTTCCCCAGATCTGTGCCTCAACACAATCCTATCTCAATCAATCAATCAATCAAATGTATTTTTGAAGCACTTTTTACATCAGCCGATGTCACAAAGTGCTATACAGAAACCCAGCCTAAAACCTCAAACAACAAGCAATGCAGATGTAGAAGCATGTTACAGCCTTAGTCTTGGAGCTCTGTGGACAATTCATTTGACCTCATAGCTTGGTTTTTGCTCTGACATGCACTGTCAACTGTGGGGCCATATATAGACAGATGTGTGCCTTTTCAAATCAAATCACATCCAATCAAACGGATTTACCGCAGGTGGACTCCAATCAAGATGTAACATTTCAAGGAGGATCAATGGAAACAGGATGCATCTTTGCTCAATTTCGATTTCATAGCAAAGGGTCTGAATGCTTATGTAAATAAGGTATTTCTGATTTTCACTTTGTCATTATGCATTATTGATGTGTGTAGAGGCTGTAACATAACAAAATGTGGAAAAAGTCAAGAGGTCTGAATGCACTGTACATCACACCTCAGTCTTTCTGGTGAGTGCTGTGTCTTTACATGATCTATACTCGAGGGACGACGGTCCAATTTGCAAAACAAAATAGATAGGCAATCTCTCAGAGGGCAAGCCACGTCATGCTTTCCACATACGCGGCCCAGAAAATAAAATGTGTTCATCACAGCCCCTCATTGTGTGAATGTATGAATACATCTAGGTCCCACCTGGATCTGAAAGAAAAACTGGGTATGGCAACATTGGGTATGGAGCCGATATGATAAGACAGAGTGGCTGGGGGTGTCTGGTGGTGACTCTGTGTGTGTTTGGGGAGGTAGAGAAGGTCCTGGGAGGTCCTGGGGGCCTCTTCCTCTCTCAATGCCCAGAAATGAAGAGGGAGCCTGGGGAGTTTTATCTCCCACCCTTGGCGCTGTGCTGGAGATGCCAGGTGCGCCGCTCTGCATTTAAAGAGACCCAGTACATACAGAGGTGGCATTTTAGCATTGAAAAGGCCGGGGCGGGGGGCAGAAGAGAAGGGGGGGGGTGAGCGAGGCTGAATGGAGGGGCCGGATGCCCGTACTCACAGGGGAACTGGGGATACGAACCCTCCCCCTTACAAACGACGGCTCAGCCCCGGCTTCCTTAAAGGTGAGTAGCAATATAATTAGAAAGATAAACCCGATGAACGCGGGGATCCTGAGATAAGCGCTAATGAGAAGGAGATGGAGGAGGCAGGATAGAGAGGGGGAGGGAAGGAGGGAGAGTGGGTGAGAAAGAAAGGGATAGACAGGGAGGGAGGGAGGGAGGGAGGGAGGGAGGGAGGGAGGGAGGGAGGGAGGGAGGGAGGGAGGGAGGGAGGGAGGGAGGGAGGGAGGGAGGGAGGGAGGGAGGGAGGGAGGGAGGGGAGGGAGGGAAAGGAGGAGGAGAGAGGGAGAGAGAGAGTGAGAGAGTGAGAGAGAAAGAGAGACTGTGAGAAAGAGAAAGAAAGAGAGAGAGAGAAAGAGAGGAAAAGAGGGAGGGAGGATGGATGGAGGGAGGGAGGCAGACAGCCCAAAGGGTTATTAGTGCGAGATGACACTCTGGAGGAGGGCAGGGCCACCAATCTGATCTCTCTTCCCTCCCGCTGGCAGAGACTCCTTTATTTCCATCTGGGTACAACATCCACACACTATGAGGTGTCACTGATTATCTATATCACCCCTTAGAAAGGCCATCAGACGCCCCCTGACTGCTCCCATGGAAGGCCATCACCTGCCTCACACTGCCCCCCCCTTTCCCTTACTGTCCCTGGTGACGTCATCAAAGAGGGACAAAAGATAATCGGTTCAACAGAGGAACAATATTTAATACCGAACCAGTAATTGTATCGATAAGAATGGCCAAACTGGTTGAGCTACCAGAAATAAGATGATCAATCAATGTTGGAGTCTCCGGTCACCTGTTTTAGCTTGTGCATTAATCCAATCACATTATAAGAGAATATAATGGATTTGTGCACTCTAACAGAAAATGGCTTTGATACCACATACAATTAGCAAAAGAGTTGGGGAATCATAGCCATATCAACATAATGGGAAATAGCCCAAGGATTTGAAATGAGTTAGAGAAGGAAGTAGTAAATATGAATGGAAAGTTTGCCCACTTTAATTGATTATATTAGACCATTCATCAAAACAAATTGAAGTGAACATGTTTGTATTGATTTTAATCTGTTGTTTAAGCCTTTGCTTCATTTCCCTCAAACTACTGTATTTTTTTCTCTCAGTTCTCCTCTTGTAGAAAGCATTGGAGTCAATAATGACCAGGTTAACCACTAATGTGAGATATGTTATGCCATTAGGGGATACTTAGTCACACATGTTGTTTGAATTTAAATTTATGAGTGTTTCACATTTAAAAAATTGTGCTGGTGCATTTTAAATACGGTCTCAATCTTTTCACCTAGTAGACATTAAAATAGACTAGAGGAAGCATTAATTTACAGTACACTAGTCTCTCGCCCTCTTGCTCTCTCTCTCTCCCTCTCTCTCTCTCTCTCTCTCTCTCTCTCTCTCTCTCTCTCTCTCTCTCTCTCTCTCTCTCTCTCTCTCTCTCTCTCCCCCCCTCTCTCTCTCTCTCTCTCTCTCTCAAAAACCCATTCAAAATCCCATAATTTCATAGCACAACAGAGAAAGAGGTCAAATATGGAAAACCAAAACCCATTATTAAACATGGTGCCTCTTATAATGACAAGAAAGCTTCTCCCACCGTCTATAGCCCCATATCCTAATACTCCAAAAGTGTCAACTCAGCCCCTACTAATTCCTAATGCCTAATGCCGCCGTAACGATGAATCTTTGGGCCCTGTATACAGACAGATCTACTTCTTTCCCCAGGCTTGATCTCACAATGCATAATCTCTTCATATTCCTGCGCTCGTCAGCGCGTGACCTCCACAGGCCAGCGCTCACCGAATGACAGCGCGCTCATCTCCGCCTTGCCATGCTGTGTTAAATTCATGAACACGCCACACACTCACACACACATCTCCGGTGTAATGCTTGCGCTTTGACACCCCCCAATTGCAAGCCCGCATCACAAAAATACATCTCAAACAGGGGTTGTCTTGTGTGGTTTTCTGTAGGGGTGAAAGAGAAAGAAAGGCAAAACACCCACATCTTTCGGTGGAGGTGCATCGAGTGTGTCGTCGGCTTTGATGATTTACTTTTGAATTATTGTTCCTGTGAGAGGGGGATGATTTGGAAAGAGACCCAAACAGATCAAGAGTTCTTTGATTTTGGATAGAAAAACAAACAAGTCTGTGTTTTTTTTTTTTTTGTGTTTCTCTCTAACTTGGGTCGGGCGTGCTATGTTCACTAGAGCATCCAGTAAGGCAAGTTTGCCATTTCAAAAAATGTGAGAGTGAGTTCTACTTCAATTCGCTTAAAACAAAAAGGGCCCCCACCTGGAAACGCTACTGGACTCACTTAAGGGAAGAAAGGAGGGATAAAGAAAACAGTTGAGAAGCACTCTGTCACAAGCAGGAGAGAATTTAGCTTGCAAATCATCACCCTGATGCCGCAGACAGTCTCTCTCCCCCTCTCCCTTTCTTTCTATCTCTCTCTCGCGCTCTCTCTCGCTTCTCTCTCTTTTTCACCATCTCTCTCTTCCTCAAACCTCGTTCTCTCTTTCTCGCTCTCTCTCTTTCTATCTCCTGCTCTCGCTCTCTCTTTCTTTCTCTTTCTCTAAGCCAGCTGGAAAGGCTGTTTCAGTCCTGTTTCTGTTACGGGGTTTATCTGACCTCACCGTCGCCACTAATCCGGCTTAGTTCACTTAATGATGCCACTTGTGGTGCCCCGAATGCCGCCGAGAAGTCTATAAACTGCTTCCATTAAAATGCAAATCCAACGGGAAGGAGAAAAGCCAAGTGACACAAAAGTGGGAGAATTCGGCCATAGAGCCTCGCCGCGTCAGGCTAGCCCCGGCGCGCTCGCCGCAAATGCTCCTATAATAACTGATGCACTGATTATCATTCCGCCGGCACATTGCTGATGAAATAGCTCGAGAACACAATGAGAAGGAGACAAATAAGAGAAAGAAAATCCCAACCTATTTCATCTTGGAGGGGGCTCATACATTTTTTTTTGTTGTTGTCAGGAAATGAACAAATGGTTATCAATGTAACGAGGGGAATCTCCTATCTATAGGGTCCCAGGTTTTTCTTGCTGATATTATTTGCTCCATATAACACAGGAAATGAATTTTCTGTACGGCGATGGCTCCTCACCTTCCCTTACACATTTTTACTTCCCCATTTTATCTGGATGTCCCTTACAGAGAGGATTTTTTCCTCTCTCTCTCTCTCTCTCTCTCTTTGATTCAGAGTAGCTGTCCCAAACAATAACATGCCTTCCACATAAAGACAGCCCTGCGGTGCAATGCACTAGTTTCAATTGACAGAATTATGTGTTGGAGTGTTACAGGAAGAATTCCTCCAGTTTTTGAGCAGGGATTCGGTATAATACAGTCTACCTGTGTGTGTGTGTGTGTGTGTGTGTGTGTGTGTGTGTGTGTGTGTGTGTGTGTGTGTGTGTGTGTGTGTGTGTGTGTGTGTGTGTGTGTGTGTGTGTGTGTGTGTGTGTGTGTGTGTGTGTGTGTGTGTGTGTGTGTGTGTGTGTGTGTGTGTGTGTGTGTGTGTGTGTGTGTGTGTGTGTGTGTGTGTGTGTGTGTGTGTGTGTGTGTGTGTGTGTGTGTGTGTGGGTGGTGGTAGTTTTAACAGGTTCCATATTTATTGTAGACAACACATACTCTTAGATCAACTTAAGCATTTGTATGTAACAACAAGAACTGTACGGCCAAAGAAAGTATTTCCCTGGTAAATAGCCCCAGTCTTTGACACCAGACATATACACCTTTATGATGATTACCTACTATAGCCTACAAATGTTTCTTGAGCACAAACACATGCATATCATTGAAATGGCCTCACAGCCATATCATGTTTTATAACAGAAAAATTAAACATCAAACACTTCTGTTGGTTCGATCTGTTTATGTCACCACTTCCACCGAAGTCGTTTCCTCTCCTTGTTCGGGCGGTGTTCGGCGGTCGGCGTCACCGGTCTTCTGGACATCGTCGATCCACTTTTCATTTTCCATTTGTTTAGTCTTGTTTTCTTACACACCTGGTTTCCATTTTCATCATTACTTGTTGTGTATTTAGCCCTCTGTTCCCCCCATGTCCTTGTGTGGAATTGTTTGTTTGTAAGTGCTTGTGCGCTATGTTACTGGTGCGCGTCGGGTTTTGTACCCGTGTAGGTTCTTTTTGTATTGCCATGGGTTTTGTAATTAAACTGCTCCGGCTATTACCTATCTCTGCTCTCCTGCGTCTGACTTCGCTGCCACCAGTTCGGCAACCCTTACAGTTTATAATATCTTAGACCATTGTCCATTATTCAATGAAGGAAATGAAGAGGAATGTTTTTTGAAGAGGAAAAAAAACCAAGGCAGCAGAGGTTAATTTTGTCATGCTTCATAATTATTGAAGTCTTGAATTCATTAATTCATGGCTCATTCTCTTTGGGCTTTTGTTCCACAGCTATACAGCTACAGTATATCTGTCACAGCAACACTAAAAGTAATGGAATGAGTGTTAACACTTAAAATCTGACTGATTTCTCACTTTAAAACTCACTGTCCAATGTTGTCAATCTATGAAATTGAAATCTTTAAAGAAAAAATGCAACATATCTTTATACATACTTTCTGTCGACTGTTTCAGACAAACTCATTTAAATAATTGAAATACATTTCTGACCTGATTCTGATGCTTGTTTTAGCGTGTGGGAAGTTATGCCTCTCTGGGTTCTCTATCTATCACATTAGGTCAGTGAGCAGGGTGAGAGTCGTTGTGGGCCCCTGACTCTGGCTGCTGGGTCACTGGCCAAAAGACCCAGACACAGGCTCTCACCACGGGGGAACGTTCTGCTTTACGCCCGGCAGCCACGCGGCGCCTCTTAGAGGAAAATTGCAGAGAGCTTCATCGTTAATCGACAATACACGGACTCTATTTTGAAAAAAAGAAAAACGATTTATGTCGTTCATGCTAGACGTAAACGTAGGAGGCAGTGTTTTGGAAGGTGAAGTCGTCGACAATGTTTTGGATGGATAGCCTGCCACGCTGCCTCTGTGACAGTTAGTTGTGGTCACAGCACAAGAAGATGAGAGGCTTTATTGAGGTTTGTGTAATCTAAAGGTATGTAAAGTTTGTTATATCCATAAGTATTCGACATTGTGTCAAATAAATACATTCTGAGTATTGATGGTAAAAGCAGTATACTGTGCCGGCGTATAGGTTCAATTATGCAAGTGTGAAATAGGCTATATTATAAATGTAATTCCCAATATGAACATTCTTGGCAAGAGATTTGCACCATTTCCTAATGTTACAGATCAATGAAGACATATTCCCAAAGATGTGCCAGAATATATAATCACTCATTCTTGTGGCCTGATAAATGCCACGAAACAACATTCTCCACATGAAACATCTCTTCTATAAGAAAATGGCTGACAAACCGTACAACTACTCACAGTCAACAGCAACAACACGTCTCCATTATGTCTCCATCTTATATGTGTTGTTTTGTGCGATTTCAGAAACTCATTTAGCTGAAAAATGGTACTTGCCATTGGTATACACATGTACGTGCAGGTGTTACCACTGAACAAAAGACGAGCGCTGGACCTAAAACAGCTGTAGAGCAGAATCGGAGTCCGAGTGTCTTATGACAGTGATACTAAATACTGAAGTGTATAAACTCCTGAGCTAGGCCCTGTAAATCACTCATGTCAGCGAGGGCTGTCGGCAGACACTGAGACCACTCACAATGATCAAAAGATACCAAAGGTCAAATGGCAAATCCTCTCTCTTTCAACCCCACATCAGGAGTCCGGAACGCTGTAATCCAGGTAAATCACTGGTGTGTTGCTATTCTGATCTCCATTTCTCTGACTGGATTTACTAATAAAATATTCATCCTTTGAATCATTCAACCCTCTATTTGAAACATAGTAAATCTTTATTTTACCATGTTCATTAAACCTTTATTTGTCCAATTGCCATGTAATATGTAATAACCTATGTAATAATACTACATCTGTGTATTTACTCTAGTAACAACATTGCATGTGTATGCTGGTTCTTAGACATTTAGTAACTTTCTGTGCAAATGCATTAGTGTGTTACTACACAGGTATAAACGCAAGTCAACTTCTCCATCTGCGGTCATGATGCTAAAATGAGGACAAAACCAGGAGAGAATCAGGATATAAATGGCATTGTGTCAAATACGTGAACACAAATAGAGTCCACTCCAACAGAGATCCCTTTTCAAATAGAGATACGGCTACTTTCTGTTGTTGATCAGATAGATGACACCTCACAACGTTGTCTTGAGCCAAGTTCAATCACAATCATAAACCTTACAAGATAAACTATGGAATAGGCGTTGCATGATATTTGCCGATATAGAGGCTGGGCTATACGTCCCTCTGGTTCAAGACGCTGTATGTGAGAGCTGAGGCGTCTCGTGTTAAGGGAAAGAAGATGAGACGACTCGAGGAGAAGACTAAAGAGAGGGAGAGCATCTGCTGGTGGTCATGGTGAATTCTAGCCTTCCTCAGGCCCCCCTGCTCTTTGAGAACGCACCGGGGTGAAAGAGACTTGGCAACGCGCCACCATTCCCCCGTCTCATTTTCATCTGCTACATTCATCATATCTTTGTGTCATCCCTCTCTCACCCCTTTTTCTCTTCCCTTGTTGCCAACCCCGGGGTCTCAAAGGGGTCTGCCTCGACTCAGGAAGTAAATAAAAGGGAATCAGCCGGACCACACTGGATAAAGGGTGTTTGATCCCAGGGTCTAAACAACCCCTTGGGATGGCGCTCACTCTCTATTGGTTGGTTGACATCACATCTTTCCCATCTGCCCCGGTGGCAGGGAGAGTCTGTACCTCTGTGTGGTCCAGACAGGAGAGGAAGACCCCCCCCCCCTTTAACCTCTGTTTCCAACCTCTCGATGGTCTAAACTCTTAGATCCCATGACCCTCCCCCCGATACGATCTTCTCTTGCACATGCTCTAACAGTGTGTGTGAACGGTTGTCTTTAAATGCTCTCAGGAACTGAGAGAGCTAAAGCAGGGAGCAAAGCAGATTAACTTGAAGACAACTTCGTGCCAAAAGAGAATGGTTATTATGGCCAGCTAATGGCTTTCCAGCACTGTTGTTGTTGTCTATATTAACACATATACAATTCAAAATAAATAAACATTAAAGGTAGAATATTTATGGATGAACGATGAATGATCTTACGAAGTATTTCAAGAAAATTTCGGGAAACCAACCAAGAGTTTTGATAGAAGGTATCAATTAAAGCACATTGGACCAGATTTATCATATATCCTTATGTTGATTCAACCCACTGTTATAAGTGGTTTTGCTAAGAATTCTGGGTGAAGAGGAATCGTCGGTTGGTTTCTAAATCAAACAGGGCTCCATCATCTCCCTGTCGCGGCCCCGCTCTGTTTCCAGGCTGGTGCTGGGGACGGGGCCTCCTAAAAGGGAACCAGGAGCCAGAGAAGACAAAGACAGGGTGTTTGCATGTTAAAGGAGACGTTAGAGGGGATGAAGGCGTCTCGCCTAAAGGAGCGGGTCGATATCTCTGCCGGCACCCTGGTTAGGGGCGATAAGGCGAACACAAGCCAAGGCGTCCGACAGTGGAAGATGTATCTGGAATTAATTCGGCATTGTGCCCCGCCCAGCCCTGCCCAGCCCCGCCCAACAACACCTTGGGTCTATGGCGTGGGGAAGCAGCCTGCCAGTCTCCCCAGTCACTGTTTAGGAAAGTTAACCCTTTACCTTTCAACTGTCACCCCCCTGAGCCACACCGCTGGTCCAAACTGTCACCGACGTTTTAGAGTCCCAAAGACAACATGTCCACGCAACTCGGCCACAAAGACGTCAACAGTCACATCGTACACACAGTATTCTGCTTTCCTTTTGTGCTGTTGGTTAGAGGGGCTTTGTTGACTCCGGGGTCAATGTCTGCGGGTACGATATGACAATGCAACGCAGTAGTTGCATTGTCAAAGCGTATAATACCGTGGTTAGAAGACACGTCTATGTGGTAGACTAGAAATAGGCAAAACAAGGTGGGAAAGGTCAAAGAGCAATGAAGACAAGACATTGGATACACAAAATAGTGTGACTTTCTTGACACCAGGGTCAGTGTCTAATTCCAATAGCTGTTGTGAAATGCTGGCATCATGGTTTATTGTGAAGGCTTACTATCACAATTTAAAGACCTGGTCATGGACTAGAATATAAATAGGCAAAACAATTAGACATCCATGTCATCGGATGCACAACATACCAATATAATTGTAGCCCTTTCCTGTTGTCAAATTACCTACTGGATTCATGGTTGGAATGTTATTCATATTTTTCATAATTAATCAATATTATGTTTTAAATTATTCGGAAATTCCGGTGTTTCTATGTCAAACCGTTTTGTTATATTTCACTCTTCTGTGATGTATATAAAGTGTAATATTGGGATGCAAAACTCAAAATGTAACACATTTCAACTCTATATCTGACATGGTACGGGTGTCTTCTTTTATTAAGCCCATAACCACGTGTGTGAGGTATGAAACTTTTGTTTCACAGTAGATTCGTTTAAGACGACCGAGAATCACTCTGCGTGACCCTGATTTAGACCACTGCAGTAATTAACCTTCTGAAACATGATGTTTGGCCTAAAGCGGAAGTGAGTAGAACATAGAGTTTTTACAATTATCTCATTAAAATATATGACAGCACATCTTCAATAAAAAAAAATGAATAGCGATATCAGAGAAAAAATATAATATAGTTTGATTGGCATGTTACAACTTCTAAATGTCTTTGCACGAAAAATGCTAATGTTACGTAGTTGTCTAATAAAAGTACATTTTGACGTTCCCTCATTATTCAAAGCTGTGTTTTCATGTGTTGGAGGAGAAGCCAACTTATTATTATGATATTCGACTGAATCACTGCTTCTCAGGAAGAAAGCATGTCGTATGTGTTTTCATAATTTCCAAGTGTCATTCGAGCCTCACTTTTCCTCAGAAACATGTTATCCATATTAGCTCTGAGCATCACAGACTAGATGAGATCGTGTGAGAAAATTAAATCCTCTAAATCTTCTCTACAACTTAAACCTAAATGCACTGTCTAAGTATGGTTTCACATCCCCTTTTCTCTCTCTCTCTCTCTCTCTCTCTCTCTCTCTCTCTCTCTCTCTCTCTCTCTCTCTCTCTCTCTCTCTCTCTCTCTCTCTCTCTCTGTCTGTTTAACATTTTCTTCAGGGGCCTCATTCCTTCTTCTTTTGTGTGTGTTGTAGTCCTCTATTGGCCCTGTTTTTGTCCCAGTGAGTCTTCAGCTAGTCTTCTAATGTGTCGAGGCATGTCCATCCTAAGCCGGGGCCGTGGTGGCAGAACAGGGCAGATGGTTGCCAGGGAGGCTCAGTGCCTCGCGGCCACGCTTCGCCCGCGGACAATGGCAGAGCTGGGGCCACGTCGTGGCACCAAGCCGCGCCGCAATAATGCCGGCGCCGCTGTGGGTTGCGACCTGGAAACGGGGACGACTGTGATAACAGCTTGGCGGAGCGGCGGTAGGCCGCGGCGGGGTGGATATCTCACCACCCGTGTCAATGTCGCCATGTCGAATCCCGTGAATGTCACTGTCCTTCCGGCACCTCTCACCCTGTCCACCCGCAATCTAAGTCTCCCATCTGATGTAAACAGCTTTGTACTTTGATCGGTGCTGAAATCTGAAATCACAGATGATTTTCCTGATTTATTGCGTAGTTCTAATTTTAGCTGTTTCAAACGTCTCCAGGAATGTAAAGCGTTCTGGATTGTATGAAGATACATGTTTCATGTATAAAAATCAAGGACATATGATGAGTAGTCTTTACCCTACTTTTACTTCAAATCTGCCTGTTCTCGACATCAATTTATATTTGGATTTAGCCTAAGGAGGTTCTCATGTCATAACCTCAGTGGCGTGTCGACTTATGTAGTAATGTTGCATCATTGGCACTCTATGCAGTGTTTGAGAAAATATTCAAATCAAATGCGACATTTACCATTCACTGCATTCGAACACAGCACACACACACACACACACACAAACACGCTCTCCGCAGCACAGTAACAGTGGGTAACATGAACAGAATGCAGGGTTGGCACCCACTCTTATAGGAATAATACAACTAATGGACCACTTTCAGAACTCCTGGGAAGAATATCAAATGATGTCAACCATGTCATAATCCTGCTCCTGGTTTTGCAGCCATAAATCACTTGTCTTCTTATTTTGGAGGGGAAACAATGTTGAAGTTATCTGAGGCTATTAGAAGTCCTCAGAGTAAGGAAATACATTTTGGAGAGACTGAAAAGCAGAGACAGTCTGGTGTGATCATGGACGTGGCATTTTAGCGGCCCAATGAAATGATCGTGAGGCTCAACATTAAACGCGCCTTGTGTCTATTTCATGCAGGGATCCTCTGGGCCACATCTCCCTGGGTCCTGAGTCCAATAGCTCACCTTGAAATGAAGATTGCACGCAGCTAAAAACGGAGTTGTTGACTTTTTTGATGTCGTGAAGTACGTGTCTGGCTTTTCGGGGGTTAATGTGAATACTTATTCCATTATCTGAAATGAAGAGGAAGGTTTTGAGGAACACTGCGTTCAGGTCTCAGATAAATAGATCCTTCAGATGTCTAAACCGTGTCAAGAGGTTCTCACTTCTGTAAGTCCAGGCTGTATATCCCCTGAAAGGCCACCTTCCATCACGTGTTGAGGACCTTAATATCATTAGGATACAGCACTGCTTATGTGAAGCACTCAGGAGAGCTGACCGTTGAGACTGACCGTTGATGCGCCACAGTTGCTCAGCAGGGTAACGGTCAGAGAGCTCTGTCATTAAATGAGGAACCTCCATGTCAGCTCAGAGGGGGGAGGGTGGTCTCGCGAATCCTCTTTCCTCTATTACCCCCCTGGCCATTCAGCCCTGTGACTGATGATGTCCCCCTCCTGTGGCAGCCGACAACAGAGCACAAGAGACCCCACAAAAGGCACTCTGGGTAAAACAAAACCTCTCTAATTGTGCCTTTGAACCGGTCGATGAACCAGCGGGCCGGTTGGCTGGTGGTCGGTCCCAGGAGTCGGCATGTCGAAAGGCTTCGGTTTGGGGTGCTGTTTTGTGGGGAGCGAAGGCAGGACGCGGCCCTATCCAGGGCCATGATAGATGGGGGACGCTTGTGGCCTGGTGCGGACACAGACACTCAGGCGATTTGTTCCCATTGTTGGGGGTGGTATTGTGGGGCAGACCTGATGACGTGTGGGGTTAAATGGTGACAGCTGATGGTGCCATATAGAGAGAAACACAACCAGTCATTGAAGTTTATATTCATAAATACATCACACATCTGAACAGCTGTGACTTATTTTTATTTCCGGTAATATTATAGTAGGGCGTCTCAGGTATTATTATAGTAGGGCGTCTCAGGTATTATTATAGTAGGGCGTCTCAGGTATTATTATAGTCGGGCGTCTCAGGTATTATTATAGTAGGGCGTCTCAGGTATTATTATAGTAGGGCGTCTCAGGTATTATTATAGTAGGGCGTCTCAGGTATTATTATAGTAGGGCGTCTCAGGTATTATTATAGTAGGGCGTCTCAGGTATTATTATAGTAGGGCGTCTCAGGTATTATTATAGTAGGGCGTCTCAGGTATTATTATAGTAGGGCGTCTCAGGTATTATTATAGTAGGGCGTCTCAGGTATTATTATAGTAGGGCGTCTCAGGTATTATTATAGTAGGGCGTCTCAGGTATTATTATAGTAGGGCGTCTCAGGTATTATTATAGTAGGGCGTCTCAGGTATTATTATAGTAGGGCGTCTCAGGTATTATTATAGTAGGGCGTCTCAGGTATTATTATAGTCGGGCGTCTCAGGTATTATTTATAGTCAGGGGCGTCTCAGGTATTATTATAGTAGGGCGTCTCAGGTATTATTATAGTCGGGCGTCTCAGGTATTATTATAGTAGGGCGTCTCAGGTATTATTATAGTCGGGCGTCTCAGGTATTATTATAGTAGGGCGTCTCAGGTATTATTATAGTAGGGCGTCTCAGGTATTATTATAGTAGGGCGTCTCAGGTATTATTATAGTCGGGCGTCTCAGGTATTATTATAGTAGGGCGTCTCAGGTATTATTATAGTAGGGCGTCTCAGGTATTATTATAGTAGGGCGTCTCAGGTATTATTATAGTCGGGCGTCTCAGGTATTATTATAGTAGGGCGTCTCAGGTATTATTATAGTAGGGCGTGGGCGTCTCAGGTATTATTATAGTAGGGCGTCTCAGGTATTATTATAGTAGGGCGTCTCAGGTATTATTATAGTAGGGCGTCTCAGGTATTATTATAGTAGGGCGTCTCAGGTATTATTATAGTAGGGCGTCTCAGGTATTATTATAGTAGGGCGTCTCAGGTATTATTATAGTAGGGCGTCTCAGGTATTATTATAGTAGGGCGTCTCAGGTATTATTATAGTAGGGCGTCTCAGGTATTATTATAGTAGGGCGTCTCAGGTATTATTATAGTAGGGCGTCTCAGGTATTATTATAGTCGGGCGTCTCAGGTATTATTATAGTAGGGCGTCTCAGGTATTATTATAGTAGGGCGTCTCAGGTATTATTATAGTAGGGCGTCTCAGGTATTATTATAGTAGGGCGTCTCAGGTATTATTATAGTAGGGCGTCTCAGGTATTATTATAGTAGGGCGTCTCAGGTATTATTATAGTAGGGCGTCTCAGGTATTATTATAGTAGGGCGTCTCAGGTATTATTATAGTCGGGCGTCTCAGGTATTATTATAGTAGGGCGTCTCAGGTATTATTATAGTAGGGCGTCTCAGGTATTATTATAGTAGGGCGTCTCAGGTATTATTATAGTAGGGGGCGTCTCAGGTATTATTATAGTAGGGCGTCTCAGGTATTATTATAGTCGGGCGTCTCAGGTATTATTATAGTCGGGCGTCTCAGGTATTATTATAGTAGGGCGTCTCAGGTATTATTATAGTCGGGCGTCTCAGGTATTATTATAGTAGGGCGTCTCAGGTATTATTATAGTCGGGCGTCTCAGGTATTATTATAGTAGGGCGTCTCAGGTATTATTATAGTAGGGCGTCTCAGGTATTATTATAGTAGGGCGTCTCAGGTATTATTATAGTCGGGCGTCTCAGGTATTATTATAGTCGGGCGTCTCAGGTATTATTATAGTAGGGCGTCTCAGGTATTATTATAGTAGGGCGTCTCAGGTATTATTATAGTAGGGCGTGGGCGTCTCAGGTATTATTATAGTAGGGCGTCTCAGGTATTATTATAGTCGGGCGTCTCAGGTATTATTATAGTCGGGCGTCTCAGGTATTATTATAGTAGGGCGTCTCAGGTATTATTATAGTAGGGCGTCTCAGGTATTATTATAGTAGGGCGTCTCAGGTATTATTATAGTAGGGCGTCTCAGGTATTATTATAGTAGGGCGTCTCAGGTATTATTATAGTAGGGCGTCTCAGGTATTATTATAGTAGGGCGTCTCAGGTATTATTATAGTAGGGCGTCTCAGGTATTATTATAGTAGGGCGTCTCAGGTATTATTATAGTCGGGCGTCTCAGGTATTATTATAGTAGGGCGTCTCAGGTATTATTATAGTAGGGCGTCTCAGGTATTATTATAGTAGGGCGTCTCAGGTATTATTATAGTAGGGCGTCTCAGGTATTATTAGTAGGGCGTCTCAGGTATTATTATAGTCGGGCGTCTCAGGTATTATTATAGTAGGGCGTCTCAGGTATTATTATAGTAGGGCGTCTCAGGTATTATTATAGTCTCAGGTATTATTATCTCAGGTATTATTATAGTAGGGCGTCTCAGGTATTATTATAGTCGGGCGTCTCAGGTATTATTATAGTAGGGCGTCTCAGGTATTATTATAGTAGGGCGTCTCAGGTATTATTATAGTAGGGCGTCTCAGGTATTATTATAGTAGGGCGTCTCAGGTATTATTATAGTAGGGCGTCTCAGGTATTATTATAGTAGGGCGTCTCAGGTATTATTATAGTAGGGCGTCTCAGGTATTATTATAGTAGGGCGTCTCAGGTATTATTATAGTAGGGCGTCTCAGGTATTATTATAGTAGGGCGTCTCAGGTATTATTATAGTAGGGCGTCTCAGGTATTATTATAGTAGGGCGTCTCAGGTATTATTATAGTAGGGCGTCTCAGGTATTATTATAGTAGGGTGTCTCAGGTATTATTATAGTAGGGCGTCTCAGGTATTATTATAGTAGGGCGTCTCAGGTATTATTATAGTAGGGTGTCTCAGGTATTATTATAGTAGGGCGTCTCAGGTATTATTATAGTCGGGCGTCTCAGGTATTATTATAGTAGGGCGTCTCAGGTATTATTATAGTAGGGCGTCTCAGGTATTATTATAGTAGGGCGTCTCAGGTATTATTATAGTCGGGCGTCTCAGGTATTATTATAGTAGGGCGTCTCAGGTATTATTATAGTAGGGCGTCTCAGGTATTATTTCAGTAGAAAACGAGTGCAAATGGCACTAATACATCAGTGTTATATATGTATGAAAAATGTATTCGATTTAATATCTAGCTTATTAAACCAGAACTACACTGTTTAAATATTTTCATCAGGATCATGCTTTCCTGCCTTGGCCATATTGAACTGTCGGGTGAACAGACTAGAAGCAGCTTCAGAAAATAATCAAGTGGCCCTTTTAACACAGCAGGACAGAAAGCCACTCGTATTCCCTCAGTCCGGATTTAACCTACGACTCGCTTGGCACTGCGAGGAGGACTTGTTTCTCCTGCATGAAATAATGTTTTCCAGTTCGCACAATCTTCTCCATTTAAATACAAAACATATTTTGTTTCATAGTGTTGCAAAGTTGGTTATGATGATCCCCAAAATATTTTTGGTACAATTTTCACCATTACAGTGTCCATATTAGGACAGCCTTTACATTAAAAATGTGTGTTTTAAGTTAGGAGCTAATTGTGTTCTTTAATTGTATTCTTTCCCCAGGGCTCTCCCTCAACCCTTTGCCATCCCGATTAGTTGTTCCTGTGAAAAGTGAACAGCCTTGCTGGTGTGAGTGCTATGGCGCTGCAGTGTCAGACAGACAGAGACAGGGTGGCAGTCTGCTCCTCTACCGCAGGTCCCACACTGAGCGCTGCTGTGCTCTCTCTAACCACTAGAACGTGCTCTTCAACAGATTATCCACACAGTCCCCCCTCTCTCATCTCCCTCTCCTCGAGAGCAGGGCCTGGCCCAAGGCTCTGCTTCTAATTTGTAAAAGAGGCAGATAGAATGCGATTTATAACTGTGAAAGCAGTATATAACCAACACAGACGGTACTCCCGAGGTTCTAGCGCCGGAGACGGTCTGGTGTAAACATTCATAGACTGGGTCCATCCGGCCAGCACTGGACCCTATACCTCGATATCCCCAGCAGGACTAAAGCCTTACTGCTGGATTCCCATAACACCGAGCTCTGTAACCATGATGATGATGATGATGATGATGATGATGATGATGATGATGATGATGATGATGATGATGATGATGATGTACAATACAGAACAGAACAGCCATACACTGATTTAGTGAAAAAAATATGATTATTATTAAAAACTTATTATGATTGTTGAAGATAATGAGATTTCTACAACGTAGGGAAAACCATAGAAATAGTTTGACATCGTGTGTGTGTTTGTGTGTGTGCGTGTTCGTCAGTAATTGTATTTCTACGGGGAAAACAAGTGGAATGACATGATCAGACTTAAAAACCGGAGTCCCTTGAAAGAGAGGTTTTTGTATTGCACTCATAATCTATTTCCTCCCACTTC